>NW_028270160.1:56439771-56739771 GCF_037043375.1 Chiloscyllium plagiosum
TTACTCAAGTCAGGGAGCAGTCGAGGTAATGGATGCACGAAAGAAACTGCAAGGTAACAGTGATACGGTTGGATTAACGGCTACAAATGTGGCAGATGGATTCCAATATCACAAAATGTGACGTGGTACTTTTGGCTAAAAAAAAGTCTTTGGGTTGGTGAAAAGCAGAATGGCAAGGTTTGATGGGTGGGTCCCTACCTCAAATCAAGGTGGTTAGAAAAAAAAAGGGAGTTATAATTGCAGCTACAAGACAGAGGGGCAATGTTTGTTTGACATTCCAAGGTCAGGTGGGGCAGAAACTGCATTCATTAGGTGTAACCATATAACTTTATACATAACTAACCCTATAATAAAACTGACCTTGTGAATTTTATAGCAATTAGTTGGAATTAGCATCTTTTGGTATCTCTTGTGATTTGAATATTGTGTCTATGCCAAGAGATTACATTAGATTAGATTCCCTACAGTGTGGAAACAGGCCCTTCGGCCCAACAAGTCCACACCGACTCTCCAAAGAGTAACCCAGCCAGACTCATTTCCCTCTGACTAATGCACTTAACACTATGGGCAATTTAGCATGGCCAATTCACCTGACCTGCACATCTTTGGATTGTGGGAGGAAACCAGAGCACGCGGAGAAAACCCACGCAGACGCGGGGGGAATATGCAAACTCCACACAGTCACTCACCCAAAGTTGGAATCGAACCTGGGTCCCTGGCACTGTGAGGCAGCAGTGCTAACCACTGAGCCACCGTGCAAGGAGTTTTGTGCAAATTCAGAGCAGTAGATATATGTAAGAGGCAGCCTGATAACAGATGAGATTAGATTCCCTACAGTATGGAAACAGGCCTTTCGGCCCAACAAGTCCATACCGACCCTCTGAAGAATAACCCACCCAGATCCATTCCATTACCCTATATTTACCCCTGACTAATACACCTAACACTATGGGCAATTTAACATGGCCAATTTACCTGGTCTGCACATCTTTTGGATTTGTTTGGGAATAGACAGTCCAAAGTTTGTAGTTTAGCAAGAATGAAAAGAAAAGTATAATCCCACGTTAACATAGACTCTTTTAGGTGGCTGAGTACTGAGAAATTAAGAAATGCAATTGACACCGATCGTGAAGAGATCTGGTTGAATTCTTCTAAAACAAAGGGCTATAGACAGTGGAGAGGATCAGAGGGACTGAGTGACAAATGGGTAAGCAGAGACCTCTAAAGGGCACCATCTTGAATTCGAGAAAATAAACAATGGTAGCTTCCCAACCTAAATAAATATTCTGATGTCCAAGGACTGGAGGGGGGAGGGGAGGAAACAAAGACATTGTGAAAAAGTTGAGGAATTCAGATAAGGTTCTTGACCTGGAAAAGTGACTGAGTTTCAGTCTTATTAACGGAATGCGAACTGATGTTGTCTCGTTACGTAAAATGGTTATTGTAGAAATATTTGGAGTAGAGACCGTTAATGCCACCTTAGGATCAATCTCCTGTTTAAAACACACTTACAGACAGTACATAAATAGAAGGAGTTATAACTGCAGCTGCAGGATAGAGGGGCCATGTTTGTTTGACATTCTGTCAGGTGGAAAGAAGCTGTACACATCAGGTGGAACCATATAACTTTATACATACCTAACCCTATATTAAAACTGATCTTATGAATTTTATAGCAATTAGTAGGAATTAGCATCTTTTTGTATCTCTTGTGATTTGGGTAATAGGAAATATAAGATGAATAACAGAATTTGATAAGGATAGCAATGAATGCAATGAATAACAGAAATTGAACAGTCCTTAGAGACAAGCAAGTCTGGCAAACGTCTGAGAAAGGGTTAACATTGGAATTAATGGGGTACGTTGTAAGATTCCAAGGCTGGTGGCTCAGTGGTTAGCACTGCTGCCTCACAGCACCTGGGACCTGGGTTTAATTACAGCCCCAGGCGACTGTCTGTGTGGAGTTTCCTCCGGGTGCTCCGGTTTCCTCCGGGTGCTCCGGTTTCCTCCCACAATGCAAAAATGCGCAGGTTAGGTGAATTTGCAGTGCTAAAATGCCCACAGTTCTCAGGGATGTATAGGTTAGGTGCATGAGTCAGGGGTAAATGTAGGGGAATGGGTTTGGGTGGGATACTCTTCGGAGGGTCAGTGTGGACTTGTTGGGCCTAAGGGCCTGTTTCCACACACTAGGGATTCTAATTCTAAAAAAAAAATGGTCTGATGATAACAATGTCTGGTAAACATCATGAGGTCATGGGGAATCTAAGGTTGACCATGAAGTTGTCCATCATCGATAATGTATTCACAGATTTGGATGTGTAGGTCACAGGGGATGTGGCAAGCTCTGATGTTATATATGTTATATATAACCGTTGTAACATGGTATGTATCAATATCCTCTATTTGGAAAGAGTGTCACTGAGTGGTCTGATATGAGCCATGTTTAAGAGGCAACTGGGCCCCACGTGAAAGCCGGATTTGGAGGGGTCTCTGCCCTCTCCCACACGTGTGGTAAAAGAACTCTGAATAAAGGTCACTTATACTGCTGAACACAGAACTGGAAACTCCTCTTGAATACCGGACATATGGGAGTAATAGTCAAATGTTTTTGACTACTTTTTAAGGTTAAAATTATGAGGTCGACTGTCACATGGAGGGGCTGGAATTCATGCCCATCAAAATTCAGACCATATCATTAGCAGAAGCCCAACTGATCTCTTAACAAATAAAAAACAAAACAAAAATTGAATTATGGCAATTCTGAAAACCTGGAGCAGAACACAACAGCCAGCACGCTAACTCATAAACACTGATCTGTGATCTTTGAGGGACGAGGGTCGACCTTTACACGAGATATATGGAAAATTACAGATTATTTGGCCAGAAATAGGGGTTCAACTTTTACATGAGATCAACAATGACTCCAATATATACTGAAGTCTCTCTCTAACAGTCTATGGACTAGTAACCAGACATTGAAGGCAAAAATCTTTGCCCCCTGCCAACCACCGTGTGATTGGTTTTCAGATGAACAAATGAACAAGATTTGGGAACAATCTTGGGTTGGGAACAAGATACAGAGATGTGCTTTGATTTCCACCAGCAGGGAGTCTATCTCACTGTTCTCTGCAGTCAAATTCCATTTTAAATCTGAGGAAGACCAGTTCAACAATTGCTGTAAACTATGACTTTGAACTGATATGTCAGAGACCTTTTACGATTGGTCCAGTCACTCTGGGTCTCTCGCAAACCCTGTGCAAGTATCCAAAGATTCTATGGAAGAAAACTGAAAAGCAACATTCTGACCAAAATAAGACTCATAAGGATCATCTCAGCAGCTTATGAAAAGGAATCAACGGACTGCCTAACCAGTTTTCCCCCACCCAGTATCAACACTTCCCTAACTGTGTGTCCCTGTGTATGTTTTGTCTCTGTGTAGGTGATGTACACGTGAGTGTGTAAGGGGAGTTTTATATGCTGATGGTTTATAACTGTTTCCTGTGGTTACAGTCTAGACAGTTGTAACAAACAGTAATCCTTGTTAAGTCTGGTAACCTGGTCTGCGCTTTCTATCAACCTGGATCTGAAAATCAGGTCCATTGGGTAATTTCGTACGCATATTGTCTACAATGGCTCAGTGGTCAGCGTTGCTGTCTCACAGCACCAGGGACCTGGGTTTGATTCTAGCCTCAGGGTGACTGTCTGTGTAGGTTTTGCACATTCTCCCTATGTCTGCATGGGGTTTCCTCCGGGTGCTCTGGTTTCCTCCCACAGTCCAAAGATGTGCAGGTCAGGTGGATTGGCCATGAGAAATTCAGGGCTACAGGGATAGGGTGGGGTGGGGAGATGGGGAGGAGACAAAGGGGTCATTTGATAATGTTTGATATTATCAAGGGATGGGAAAGAGCCATTGAAACAGATTGAAACAGACTGGTTCCAGTAGTTGAGCAAATCAGAACAATAATGCACCGTTATAATATTAAACACAGGAGATTTTGGATGGAGAATGACAGGAAGGTTTTAAACATTGGCTATTAAACATTGACCTGGAGTTTATGACAGAAGGAAAAGGAGGGTTTGAGTTATAAGGAGAGGCTGGATGAACAGGGACTTTTTTCACCGGAGAGCAGAAGGTTGAGGATGACTTTATAGAGGTTTATAAAATCATGACGAATATAGATATGAATGGGAGGTGTCTTTTCCCTCGGGTGGAGAGTTTCAAGATTAGAGGGCATATTTTTAACATTTTAAAAATGGGGACAAAGATTTAAAAAAGACAAAAGGGGGCTTTTTTTTAACCCAATGGTTTGTGTGTGTGAAATGAACTTCCAGAGGAAATGGTGGATTTGGGGTACAGTGACAATGTTTAAAAGACATTTGGATAAGTTCATGAATAAGCTATGTTTGGAGGGATAGGGGCCAAGCCAGGGAAGGTGGGAATGGTTTAGTTTGCGATTATGGTCAGCTTGGACTGGCTGGACAAAAGGGTCTGTTCCCATGCTGTATGACTTTGTGACAAAAGGATGTTGAGATGTGGGAAAACTGTAGACACATGGGATTAGTATAACTGCATGTGGGGGACAAACACCAAGATAGACTGGTGAAGCCGTACTGTATGACCTGTGTTGTAATTTTAATGTAATTCTAACTGACAATTCCTAGCCTGGATAAATTTGTAAGCTACTGCTATAAGGAATCAATATGTTCTCATTCAACAGCATTATGCTCTTCATCCCCATAATTCAGCCAGTTCCAAAGTTCTTTTTCCCAAAGTCATAGTCATAAGATGTACAGCATGGAAACAGACCCTTCGGTCCAACCGGTCCATGCCGGCCAGATATCCCAACCCAATCTAGTCCCACCTGCTAGCACCCGGCCCATAGCCCTCCAAACCCTTCCTATTCATATACTCATCCAAATGCCTCTTAAATGTTGCAATTGTACCAGCCTCCACCACTTCCTCTGACAGCTCATTCCATACACGTATCACTCTCTGAATGAAAACGTTGCCCCGTAGGTCTCTTTTATATCTTTCCCCTCCCACCCTAAACCTATGCTCTCTAGTTTTGGACTTCCCGACCCCAGAGAAAAGACTTTGTGTATTTATCCTATCCATGCCCCTCATAATTTTGTAAACCTCTATAAGGTCACCCCTCAGCCTCCGATGCTCCAGGGAAAACAACCCCAGCCTGTTCAGCCTCTCCCTATAGCTCAAATCCTCCAACCCTGGCAACATCCTTGTAAATCTTTTCTGAACTCTTTCAAGTTTCACAACATCTTTCCGATAGGAAGGAGACCAGAATTGCACGCAATATTCCAACACTGGCCTAACCAATGTCCTGTACAGCCGCAACATGACCTCTCAACTCCTGTACTCAATACTCTGACCAATAAAGGAAAGCATACCAAATGCCTTCTTCACTATCCTATCTACCTGTGACTCCACTTTCAAGGAGCTATGAACCTCCAAGGTCTCTTTGTTCAGCAACACTCCCTGGGACCTTACCATTAAGTGTATAAGTCCTGCTAAGATTTGCTTTCCTAAAATGCAGCATTTATCTGAATTGAACTCCATCTGCCACTTCTCAGCCCATTGGCCCATCTGGTCAAGATCCTGTTGTAATCTGAGGTAACCCTCTTCACTGTCCACTACACCTCCAATTTTGGTGTCATCTGTAAACATACTAACTGTACCTCTTATGCTCACATCCAAATCATTTATGTAAATGACAAAATGTAGATGACGCAGCACCGATCCTTGTGGCACTCCACTGGTCACAGGCCTCCAGTCTGAAAAACAACCCTCCACCACTACCCTCTGTCTTCTACCTTTGAGCCAGTTCTGTATCCAAATGGCTAGTTCTCCCTGTATTCCGTGAGATCTAACCTTACTAATCAGTCTCCCATGGGGAACTTGTCGAACGCCTTACTGAAGTCCATATAATTCACATCTACCACTCTGCCCTCATCAATCCTCTTTATTACTTCCTCAAAAAACTCAATCAAGTTTGTGAGACATGATTTCCCATGCACAAAGCCATGTTGACTATCCCTAATCAGTCCTTGCCTTTCCAAATACATGTACATCCTGTCCCTTAGGATTCCCTCCAACAACTTGCCCACCATCAACATCAGGCTCACCGGTCTATAGTTTCCTGGTTTGACCTTACCGCCCTTCTTAAACAGTGGCACCACGTTTGCCAACCTCCAGTCTTCCGGCACCTCACCTGTGACTATTTATGATACAAATATCTCAGCAAGAGGCCCAGCAATCACTTCTCTAGCTTCCCACTGAGTTCTAGGGTACACCTGATCAGATCCTGGGGACTTATCCACTTTTATGCGTTTCAAGACATCCAGCACTTCCTCCTCTGTAATCTGGACATTTTGCAAGATGTCACCATCTATTTCTCTACTTTCTATATCTTCCATATCCTTTTCCACAGGAAATACTGATGGGGTGGCACTGCTGCCTCACAGCGCCAGAGATCTGGGTTCAATTCCTGCCTCAGGCAACTGCCTGTTTGGAGTTTGCACATTCTCCCCATGTCTGCGTGGGTTTCCTCCGGGTGCTCCGGTTTCTTCCCACAGTCCAAAAATGTGCAGGTTAAGTGAATTGGCCATGCTAAATTGCCCGTAGTGTTAGGTGAAGGGGTAAATGTAGGGGAATGGGTCTGGGTGGTTTGCTCTTCGGAGGGTCAGTGTGGACTAGTTGGGCCGAAGGGCCTGTTTCCACACTGTAGGGAATCTAATCTAATCAAAATACTCATTTAGTATCTCCCCCATTTTCTGTGGCTCCACACAAAGGCCGCCTTGCTGATCTTTGAGGGGCCCTATTCTCTCCCTAGTTACCCTTTTGTCCTTAATGTATCTGTAAAATCCCTTTGGATTCTCCTTAATTCTATTTGCCAAAGCTATCTCATGTCCCCTTTTTGCCCTCCTGATTTCCCTCTTAAGTATACTCCCACTTCCTTTATATTCTTCTAAAGATTCACTCGATCTATCCTGCCTGTACCTGACATATGCTTCCTTTTTCCTAACCAAACCCTCAATTGCTTTAGTCATCCAGCATTCCTTTCCTTTCACCCTGAGCTGAAAATGTGTTGCTGGAAAAGCGCAGCAGGTCGGGCAGCATCCCAGGAGCAGGAGAATCGACGTTTCGGGCATAAGCCCTTCTCCAGGTTCCTTAGATGCTGCCTGACCTGTTGCGCTTTTCCAGCAACACATTTTCAGCTCTGATCTCCAGCATCTGCAGTCCTCACTTTCTCCTTTTCCTTTCACCCTGACAGGAATATACTTTCTCTGGATTCTCATTATCTCATTTCTGAAGGCTTTTGTTGTGATTATTAGATTACCTCTAATGAAGTGGTTAGAATAAGATTAGTAAAAGAACTGGACTTCAATCTTAATCATTCTTTTCCCCAAAAACCTTTGCTTTACTGTTAAACTTTACGCAATGTTTTAAAATCGTTCACAGCTTCTGCCAGTGCTCAGCCTTGTGACCTGAATTATAGATGAGGCTGCAATTGCTAACACCCTGACCAGGAGCGTGTGTAGTGGCAGTTCAAAGTGGTGTTAAAAATCATAAAAACACTTTAAAAATGCTAAAAACAAATGAAAACATACATTGTAGAAGAGCCAAAAATAAAACAAAGTGATTTTAAAAAGAAAATCTGCTTTATATTTTGTATTCACATGCACAGGGTGATCTCAGACAGAAGCAGGTTGAGATGAGATTTGATGGAACTTTTCATAACTTTCCAGGATTATTGAAATGGACAAGGGAGTGGGACAAACTGAGTGGGTCTAATAGAGATCCAGTATGGACAAGAGCTCTTCTGTACCATCATCATTCAGTGAAAAGCAGAACTGGCTATTTGAGAGTCACCTCTCTGCAATGAACCATGTTGTTCAATTCCACTTCATTGCAACTTGGAAGTCAGTAACTGCATTTGCTTTCTTGTCTGCTATATACAAAATTCAAACAGTAGGTGGCACTGTCACACCGCTCTTTGCGAGGGATTACTGTACCTGTACCCTTTCTTGCATCTTGTCTGACCATTAATGAGTCTTCTTATCAACCTGTCTAGTCTCCTTTTTCACTCTGATAACTTTATATCCTTCAACCTGCTGAGAAAAAAAAAGAAAAAAAGTGGATGATTTATAGAGTAAGAAACAGCCTCAAGAGGTAGGATAATCACATTGCACTTTCACAAGAAACCACTGCCTTAAAGCATTAAGACATCAGAGCGAAATCAGTAAAAGGCTATTTTAAAAATAAATGCCATACTTTATTCCCCACAAACCAGCCGGTGGCAAGGGAAAGTCCTGCAAGAGAAGTCATTAATGAGAAAGTTCAGTGCTAGAGTGTTAGAACAATCATCACACCAGGAAATCTGATTCAAAGCATCAGTAATAATCAGACTCATATTATTCCTGAAATGTTAAAATTCAGATGTTATTACGAATAAGAGGGGGCTCCACACAAACGTGAGTAGGTGGCTTGTCAGCTTGTATAAAGAAGAATCGACTAACAGCACCCCAAGCAGCCATCAGCAAATTCCCAACCGCTTGAGGAATAACAAGGGATACAGGCAGAAACTCCACATTCGGATCAGATGGGTAGCAGTTCCATCGTGGTGCTGGGAATCAACCGAACAGTAATTACAAAAATCTCGACAAGCTCAGGTGCAAAGCGTAACAAAGCTGGAGATTTTAAGCTGAAGCCAGGCACACTTTGTAAGGTTTGATTTGTGCAGTGGAAGCAGGTAGGTCACAAGATGAAGTGAGCTGATGCCCTTCATTACATGAAGCAATTTTAGTCTCAGCACACGCCTCAGCAAACAGCTCACTCCAACCAGGTTGAAAATCAGAATTAACAATCAGCTGCAAGGTACTAACAGGATCAATTCCCAAAATAGAATCATAGAATCCCTAATGGGCGGAAGCAGGCCATTTGGTCCATCAGGTCCATACCAACCCTCCGAAGAGCACCCCAGCCAGACCTACCCCTATCCCCGTAAACCTGTATTCCCTTGGTTAACCCACCTAGCCTGCACACCCCTGGACACTATGGGCAACTTCCTGTGGCCAATCCACCTGACCTGCACATCTTTGGGCTGTGGGAGGAAACCGGAGCACCTGGTGGATACCCACGCAGGCAGAGAGAGAATGTGCAAACTCCACACAGACAGTCACGCAAGGGTAGAATTGAACCCTGGTTCCTGGCGCTGTGAGGCAGCTGTGCTAACCATTGAGCCACCATTAGTAATAATACTACCCTTATCCAGACTCCTCCAAACTAATTTTCTGCATGAATGAATATTATACAAAAATGTAAGGCATGGGAATAGACGTGGGAATAACATTCTCCAAGCAAAATTTAAGAATGGCACTAACCAGAATTACGTTTTGTCCAAATGTCAGCAATGAAGAAAATGCACCAATCTCGTCTTCAAAATACAAGTCAAACACTATCGAGTTAAACTATTAACAAAACCTGAATGATCCAGTTCAGCAACATTACTCAGCTAAGTACGAGTAACAGTAACACTATCTGGTTAACTAAGGGCTTCAGAAACTCTAATGGGGTCACTCACAGATTATAAAACATTCACCAGTTAACTTGCAGGTTCACAAGTAACTTAACACCCACCAGTAAATAAGAGAATCGGCAAAATAATCGAGAGGTTCAGCAACCTTAACCAGTTAACTAAAGGAATGAGCAACACTAGCTGGTTAAGACTATAATACACAGAAGTAGACGTAGAGCCATTCAGCCCACTGAGTTTGCTGGACCGTTCAATGAGTCATGGTTGATCTGATAAGCCTCAATTACATTTGCCTGCCTTTTCCCCATAGCCCTTGACTCCTTCACTGATTAAAGATCTGTCTATCTCAGCTTCAAATTTATTTCACAACCTCGCCTCAACAGCACTCTGCGGTAAAGAATTCCACTGATTCAATTAGCCTCAGAGAAAAAAGAATTCCTCCGCAACTAAAAAATTCGGCAACTCTAACCAGTTGAGCAATACAAATTGGTTAAGAATCTTTAATCCAGGAAATCAAAGTAGACAGCTTCAAGTTCCTGTTTTTTTCCCACAAGACGGAAGTTTGTTATTCCATTGCTTGTGTGACTTATTTACCAAAGACAGTGCTGCAACATATAGAATAATGACCCGATTTCAATAGACAATAGGTGCAGGAGTAGGCCATTCTGCCCTTCGACTTCCAATTGATCGGACGGCTCGCTGCTTTGGTTCCAAACACTTGCTTAGGACGAAGGTAACAAACCTGTCAAAAATTGCAGGGCCACGTGGAAAAAGCAGAGAAGTGGGTTTACGTGGCTCAGGAACGATGACCTGATCATTTTCTTGGATCAGTAATTGTCTGAGAAATGTGAATATTTTTCGCTCAGAGGTTGATCTGAATAAGGACAATTTTAAAATCGAGCCTTTGTGTTTCTTAACATTTTTAACCCCTTCCCAAATTAAAAGTGCCCTTCGGTCCTGACAGAATGGTTTCTAACTCATGGCGGGAGGTGAGGGTGAGAGGGGAACTACCACCCAAGCCCCAATTCTGTCTCCAACATGGATTTCTCATTGTTAATTTACCAGCTAATCGTTAATTCTGCCATTATTCTTTTTTTTCCAAAACATCTGCAAACCTCCGTTCCCATGACACCACTTCCAAAGTAGTCAGCACCATCCTCTGCACCTCGGCCTAGCCCGTGCAGATCATCATCCTCATGCTCCCTGTCAGGAGACAGAACGAGTCGACTCACCACTGTCCGGGTTACCTAAAGGTAGGGACGGGATTGAAAGGAATTCAAAAGGTTAAAGGAAAGAACTGTGCTCGGTGGTTTAAGAGCCAAACCGTGCACAAGGTTAATTCAATGAGGAAAATGTTTTTTTTATTAAGAAGCAGATAAAAGCTGGCCAGCATTACTTTTCTGGTGACCACATTTCCATCGTCATCGACGAACCGCTCTTGTGTAACCATCTCTCCAGGAACTTTCTTTGCGTCCTCTCCCTAAAGGATGTGAAAATGAAGGCGTCCTTTTAACAATAGGGAATAACAAAGCATTCAGCTTGGCAGAGCCACGACAATCCCTGTCCCCTGACAGTCTGATCAGGAGTGGGCTTATTCATTGGTTTTAATGCAGCTCTCGTAGACCTGGGTTTATCAACTGTAAAGGATAGGCCTGATGTGATTAGATTAGATTAGATTCCCTACAGTATGGAAACAGGCCCTTCAATCCAACAAGGCAAAAGTGAAGACTGTAGATGCTGGAAACCAGAGTATAGATTATAGTGGTGCTGGAAAAGCACAGCAGTTCAGGCAGCATCCGAGGAGCAGGAAACCTGATTCCTGATGAAGGGCCTTTGCCTGAAACGTCAATTTTCCTGCACCTCGGATGCTGCCTGACCGGCTGTGCTTTTCCAGCACCACTCTAATCTAAACTTCGGTCCAACAAGTCCACGTCAACTTCCGAAGAGTAACCCACCCAGACCCATTCCCCTACCCTATATTTACCCCTGACTAATGCACCTCACACTATGGGCAATTTAGCATGGCCAATTCACCTGACCTGCACGTCTTTGGATTGTGGGAGGAAAGTGCAGCACCTGGAGGAAATCCACGCAGACACGGGGAGAATGTGCAAACTCCACACAGACAGTCGCCTGAGGCAGTAATCATATCTGGGTCCCTAGCACTGACAGGCAGCAGTGCTAACCACTGGAGCAGCGTAGTGGCTAAGAATTAAGAGATTAATCATCAGGACACTGCAGTGAGCAATAGGTTACACACAAATAAAAAGTTGTTATTAGTTTCAAAACTTGTGGGAACTAATTTAAAACTTTAAGTGCAGGTGATGGCCTCGTGGTATTATCACCAGACTATCAACCTCAAACTCAACTAATATTCTAGCAACCTGGGTTCAAATCCTGCCATGGCAGATGGTGAAATTTTAATTCAATTAAACAAAAATGTCTGAAGTTAAGAATCTACTGATGACCATGAAACTATTTTTTGGAAAAACCCATCTGACCCAACCAACAGAGAAGGAAACCTACCATCCTCACCTGGTCTGGCTGACATGTGACTCCCGACCCACTGCAGTAGGTCAACTACCCTCTGAAACGGCCAGGAAAACCACCCAGTTTAAGGGCAGCTAGGAATGGGCAACAAATGCTGGGCAGTCAGTGATGCCCATGTCCCACTAGTGAGTTAAAAAAAATGCCAGGCATAGGGAAAAAAGGAGAAAGTGAGGACTGCAGCTGCTGGAGATGATGGTCAAAGTGTGTGGTACCGGAAAAGCACAGCCAGTCAGGCAGCATCCAAGGAGCAGGAGAGTCGATGTTTCGAGCATAAGCCCTTCATCAGGAATGGGGCTTGTGGCCCAAGGGGGCTGAGAGATAATGGGAGGGGGGGTGGGGCTGGTGGGGGTGGGGGGAAGATAGCTGGGAATGTGATAGGTAGATGAAGGTGGGGGTGAAAGTGATGGGTCGGAGAGGAGGGTGGAGCGCATAGGTGGGCAGGAAGATGGACAGGTAGACAGGTCAAGGGGGTGGTGCCAAGTTGGAAGTTTGGATCTGGGATAAGGTAGGGGGAGGGGAAATGGGGAAACTGGTGAAATCCACATTGATCCCGTGTGGTTGGATGGTCCCAAGGTGGAAGATGAGGTGTTCTTCTTCCAGGCATCGGGTGGCAAGAGTTTGGTGGTGGAGTAGACCCAGGACTTGCATATCCTTGGAGGAGTGAGACAGGGAGTTCAAGTGCTCAGCCACAGGCAGTGGGGGTATTTTGTGTGTGTGTCCCAGAGATGTTCTATGGGGAGAAAAGGCCCTATTTAATCAAAAGACAAGAATCATTCATTCACTAAACACAGAGCCCGTTCACGTCCTGATTGATGATGCCTCATAAATGATGGTCTTATTGAGGAGTAAGAGCAGTGGATTAGGATAGCTCAAGACAATGTCCAACCAAAGATGGGAACCCTGCCCTTGTCTAACTTCTCCATCCACAAGTCACTTAGCTTTGAGTTTGACTGAGTTGAGATTGAAATTGGCAGATTTGACAGGGATTCATTGTCACTCAGCAGTGACTTGAGACTCTCTCTTTCCTCTCTCTCTCTCTCTCTCAAGAGAGCGGCTGCTTGAATGATTCTTCATGTTTCCAGTACTAATGGGGTGCTGCAGCTCCTTGGACTTGAGTGGCCAGCTTGTGTGAACAGGGTAGTACCACGGTGTAAGCCATCCGTGCGCCAGCATTCTCGTTGCTGTTTAACTAAGGGGAGGACCTTGGGGTGGGACAAAGATGCAGTCCATCTAACTTACTGGATTTCACTGCAATCCCAATCATTTTCATTTTCTTTTACTTGGGCATGCGTCTATTTTGTAATTTCTTTTTGAATGATTCAGCTGGAGACCAAGTAACATTGGACCCCTCCTCCCCATCTGTTCTTTTCTTATTCCCCCCTTTCCCAGTGCTTGGAGACCATGCTGGTTCCATCCCAGATACTGAGAGAATACCCTGCTCCCCACCCCACCACCTCCCCCATCTTAATTTTGAGGCAGTGCAGACTCCATCTCAATCAAGGCTACATGGAGACTTTCACTGAAGACCGGGCCATAATGCCGGTGACTCCAGGACCCTCAGCCACCCTCCTGTGTGAGGTACTGCAGCCCGTGAATGGGAAGGCCCATGGTAATTTGTTATGGTTAATGATCAACAGACAGAAGGGATTGATTAAGTATCATGAGCACATATAAAGAGAGACTGCTGGGTCACTGGCTGTGTAGATAGGAGGCAATACTGTACTGTGTAAATAAACCAACTTTTGAGAAAAGGATTCGTATTTACTATCATACATTATCATCTAGCTTGGGATCCATTTATCAGTTTTTAATGAATAATCTCGTGCTCTGAAAGGCAAAAAAAGTAATCTTTATAAATGAATTTGGCACATCTTTATAACATCCAAAGTACTCATGGTGTGGTGCATCATGACAGCAAAAATATTGTTAAATGCCATGCATTAATTCAAAGAGTAGACTGGCTCAAAATTTGTTCATTCAAACCAAACATTCACACGAGCACATACAAAATCAGGTTATTACAGACCGTTAATGTTTCACAATGTACAGAACAATCGTTTTTGGAGCAGTTTCATTTCCAACACCAGAAGATGAGGACAGAAGACAATCAGCTTAGGAGCCATTAATGGGACAGACACAGAAGTCAGCTTCCTCCTCAAGCTTCACTGTTAAGGATTGGTTTAGCTTCACATGGTTCTGCTCTTTCTAACCAGGTCACGCCCAAAGAAAAACCACAGTGAGGTCAATAAAGGTTACACACCATCCAAAACAAGAATATAGCCATGGTTACAGAACGTTTCTGATGGACAGACAGTTTGAGGGACACAGTCCCTATAGAGTGGGACTCCCATCACACTGCTCCCGCACCCCCTACGACACACACACACGTTTTCCCTTGCCACTATTCCCTCACACAGACAACGTATGAGACCAGGAACATCTCAGCATTTTTGATCAGCTCAACAGCTCTTCAGCATCTCAATCAGATAATGGACACATTCGATCGCCCGAACAGATTACATTCATAATCAACCCTGGAAATGGCAGAGACTGACAGGAGACTTGGTTTTAATTGGGATGTGAAATAAAAACAGGAAAGTGCTGGAGGAATTCAGCAGGTCTGACAGCATCTGTGGGGAGAGAAACAAGAGTTAACACCTCAAGTTATGGAAACCTTCCATCAGAACGGACAATGAAAGGTCTCTCTGGCTCCAGAACTCGGGTTTTAATTCAAATCTCCAGCATCCGCAGTATTTTGCTTTGACTTTGACTGGGTTGAGATTGAAATTGGCAGATTTGACAGGGACTCATTGTGAATGTATGTTCTCATTCACAAGTGAAACGTAGCAATAATCAGATATGACCCGCTAACCATTTTGCTGACCTAACGAAGGAGCCTTGTAAGAAAGGGTGGAGTTGATCCTGAATCTTTGTGAAAATTCTGCTTTGGTGGAATTTCAAAAAGTGATTCTATGTAATTCAGAATATACAAACAAATGCCCATTCTTGGCTTCCTCACTTATACAAGCATCTGCCTCACGAAAAGATACATACTGATACACACTCAGACTGTCATGACAACATAAATATGGACTATTGATCTTGAATCCTATCATCTGATTCAACATCTGGAACTTGCAACGACTGAAATGGTTTTTAAAAAGGAACCAAAAACACTGACTTACAGTGGTCATCTGACTGCACAGGGTGGCCACACTTTTTGTACCCAATGTCCATTAGACAACCTGAGATGAAATTAATATTCTCTCTTCCTCTCTCCCCACCCCCTCACACCAACGCAACGAAACCAGTCTATGCTCTTGCTCGAAGGTGTGAGAAGGTCCTCATATCTGATGGTTATCACCATGAGAGTCTTCATATGTTGGAGACTGCGTGTAGACTGAAGACACAACCAGCTTTTATTTCATGGAACTCCTTTGGGAACAAAAAAAAGGGAGATGGATTTTGGACTGCAGCACTGCAGCAGGCTGGAAATGGCTCGCTCTCAATCTCTGTCTCTCAAGGAGGAAAGCCCAATGACAACATTGTCTCGAAAGAAACACAAGGGAACCAGAACTTAAAAGGCAACTGCAACATTCAATCCTGTTAGTGGTCAAAGACCAACCAAACAACAGTGGTCTCAGGTTAAAACATTAAGCCTCAGAGGACACCCAAAATAATGTATATATTCATAAGCTTTCTCTTTTGCAGGACATTATCCTCATTTTAAGTTTGCACGGGTGCATGAGTGAGCATGTCCAAATGCCATATGCTTGACATTGTGTCTTTCTTATTTTTTCCAGATTAGCAGGTAACAAAATTGCTTCTTTTTCACTCAAGAAAAGCTTGCAAGTTCTTTGCTGTTTCTGGTAAAAATAGCTAACTGCATTTTAAATCAGAAAGTTATAACCGTGAGTGAAGATGAAGTTAATGTGACTGACAAGGGAGATCAAAAAGGGCTGATTCACCCCGTATCACACACTCTCTCACATACACACACAGAGCCAGCATACTGTGATACCCACACACTGAATCCCACCAACAGTACACCATGACACACTCACACTGACAGTACACTGTGAGACCCACATTGACAAGTCCTTCCATTTCAGCCAAATCCAACAATTCCATCTGATTGATCTACTTCATCATTTCGAACTCTACTCCCCCATTGTTCCTAATAGGGTTCCATCTGGTCCAGTTTACAGCGTGCACTGAGAGGATCCTCTCCCAATCCCTCACTGTGCACCAGGGTACTTGATAAACACTGAGCTCCTGTGAGACTGAGCTCAAATCAGCAAACACCACAGCTTGATTGGTGGGAGGAGGGTGTGTCACTGATCAAAAATCAAACTCTCGGTGCTCCGCTCTACTTTATGTTCCAACGTATGACCACTTCTGGTCCCTTTTAAATCTTTCCCCTATCACTCTAAACCTATGCCCTCTAGTCTTAGACTCCCATACTTTGGGGAAAAGACCTTGACTATTCACCCTCTCTATGCCCCTCATGGTTTATAAACCTCTATAAGGTCACCCCTCTGCCTCCTGATGCTCCATGGAAAAAGGCCCTAGCCTATTCAGCCTCTCCCTATAGCTCAATCACTCCAACCCCTGCAACATCCTTGTAAATCTTTTCTACCCTTTCAAGTTTCACATCTTTCCTATAACAGGGAGACCAGAACTAAATGCAGTATTTTAAAAGTGGCCTAACTAGTGAAGGCCCAGGGTCCTGTTCATTATCGATAGCAAGTAAGCTTGCATAGATATAGAGCAAGGACCACTATTCTAGACTACGATGCCTACAGTAACCAAACTCATTGCCTGAACTCATAATTGAAAAATGACTGGTGGGTTTAGGTAGTAGAAAGTGCAGGTCTGAGGGCAAAATCCAGCCAAGGAGAAAATAACCTTGAGAAAATTGGAGAAGGTTAGCAGCAGTTTCACCAGCACAGCTGGAAAGACAATCACCATAAACATCGAGATCATTGCAATTTAGTGCACTGTTCATCAACACGCACACAACTCATCAAACCAATCCATCGCATGAAAGCCATGCTCAAAATTAGCAAGCTAAAGACATAGAAAACTGGAGAACACCAAACAAGTACACAGCAAATAGTTCAAACCGTTCTCAAAGCCAGGCTGAACTCAGCAGACCAGATACCTTCAGAATCACCTTGCGGCGAGTCACCCTGGTGGTGATAATCTCCTCCTCATCCGAACTAGTCTCGCTTTCCCCAAGTTCCTGATTGATGCATTTTAGCAGATTACATTAGGAGCTGGCATTGTAACATGGTATCTGACATGGGCAGATGCATTTGCTTTAAGCCAATGAGAACTAGCTGGCATTATCACCACTTATCACTGACATGTCATTAGGCACGGGGTCTTTCCAAACATGTCGCATCAGTTGGCACCTTGCACTCCCTATCCAATATTCCCTTTACAGACCGGCTTATAGCCAAAGCTGCCAAAATAACACAGCAATTCTCTCAATCACTTGCAAGGTAACTCAATATTTATCTTAAACCTAAATATTTTACAATCTTAGCTGCTTCTTTCATTTAAAGTCGCTTCTCTTCTTACTTCTGATCCACCTTATGGAGGCAGGGGACCAAATGGTTTCTTTAGATAAGGGAATCTAATCCTTTCCATTTGAAGTGATAACTGGAATCTCGTGTCCTGTATTCTTCATGCTTGGAAAGAAACCATTGACTTATTTCGGAAGAGAAGCTCTGTTAGTTTTTGAACTGGGAGGTTAAGATTTAAACACAATTTCACACATTTTTGGGTACAATTTTATTCAGTTTAAACTATGCACTCATTAAGAAGACAACTTACACATTCAATAGTGTAATGGGAAGGAATGTGGCCAAAGTGAGACCTACAATGCACCATGAAGATATCTCAATTAAAATCTTTCTCACTGTCCCTCATTTTAAGTTGGATATATGCATTGACCTGAATCTTTGTTTAAGGGTAGACCCACATGGATTGTAGTCGAAGAGTGTGGTGCTGGAAAAGCACAGCAGCACAGGCAGCATCTGATGAGCAGGAGAGTCGACATTTCGACGCCCCTGATGAAGGGCTTATGCCCGAAACATTGATTCTCCTGCTCCTCGGATGCTGCCTGACCTGCTGTGCTTTTCCAGCACCACATTCTCGACTCTGATCTCCAGCATCTGCAGCCCTCACTTTCGCCCAGATGGAGTGTATATCCCATTCCGAACAGAACCCGTGTTGCAGATTCAATGCAGGAAATGATGCCATTGGAAGGAAACCTCATGCTAAGTAATTTCATTGCTGATGACAACAAAATGCAAAGAAGAATAATCCTGCCATACCATGAATAGATTATCCAACAGTGTATACCTACACTGTACACCTCTATCTACAATGTGTGTTCGGTCTTTTAATTTTTAAAAGACAGGATCTCACTTTGATTTGAGTCCCAAGTAATGGTAAATATCCTTTGAGCATGAAGCAGTACAACATATTGGATTACTCATGTTTCTTCAATTCTTAATCCTAATGTTGGACATTAAGTCTGAACTAAATTAACCAAAAACTCTGGGGATTTGGGCATCACTGTTAAAGTAAACCTTTAATGTCGATAATTGGATGCACAGAATAGAGATGCTGAATATTCTCCATCACTGGGTAGCAGTTTAAAACGATTGAATTGCTTGCTAGTACACTTCGGGAGGCAGTTGAGTGGCTAAAATCGAGGAAGGATTATCTGTTTCCTTAGTGACTTTCTGTGGTAATGCTCCATCTGCGTCCAGGACACAGATCCTTGAGTGGAACAAAGTGGGTGGAGGATTGAGAGACAGGGTGGAGATGTGAGGAAAGCAGAATATCGCAATTCATAGAATCCCTATTGTGTGGAAACAGGCCATTCGGCCCAACAAGTCCATACCAACCCTTCGAAGGGCATCCCATCCAGACCCACCTCCGTGTAACTCAACTTTTTCCCATGGCTAACACGCTCAACCTGAACACTATGGGGAGTTTAGCATGGCCAATCCACCCTGACCTGCACATCCTCGGACTACGGGAGGAAACTGAAGCACCCAGTGGAAACCCACGCAGACACGGGGAGAATGTGCAAATTCCCTTCAGATAGTTGCCATGAATCTGGAATCGAACCCAGGTCCCTGGCGCTGTGAGGCAGCAGTGCTAACCACTGAGCCACTGGGCTGACAAAAAAGGGCAAAGAGGGTTCTAGGTTTGAATCTAATCTTTTTGTTTTACTTTGTATTCAAGATATATGATGATGCATTCACCATTTTTGATATGTTACCATCACTTTCCTCTCACTTTAATCAAGTATCATACCACCTTTGTCATGGAAAATTAGTTTTGCTTCTATTGGATAAAATGTATGAAGTGAGAAGTGAACCTGGGAAGGGAAGGGTTGTCTGATATCAGTGGTGAATAACAACAATACAAAACCAGCCATTGGGAAGGAAGAAAATCCAGCCTGTGAGCAAGATGAACAAAAACCCAGTCATCCAAGAGGTGGTTAAATTAATTTACCAATTAAAATATATATTGTCACACAGATGAAGGGAAGTTACATCACCTGAGCTTTGTGTTCTGCTGGTGAGGAACCATCATCCCTGAAGTTTGGTCCTGATTTAAGGACCTCTGATGACCAACTTGTTTTTCTCTCGCTGCTGAACAGAGGGCTTCCGTGCTCGTCCACACCCAGTCGCCTGGTCTCTGCCAGGTCTTTCTGCAATTCCGTCGCCGGCTCTGTCTGTTCTGTGATTAGCACCGAACGCTTCTGGACCTTTCCATTTAGTGTTTTCCTGTCTTGTGTCATTACGGGCAGATCGTTGGCCACCTCGTGAATCAAAGGCCCTGCTGTAGCATGGCCTGACTCTCTCTGACGGTCCAACCTATGTGCATCGTGGTCGCCATTTTCCTTTGGCTTTAGAACCTGTCCTTTCATGTGAAACATCACGGACGCAGCCAAATCATTCTTGATTCGTTGTTCTTGGAGGCTGCAAAACAGGAGAATAATGGTCAAATATCCTTTGAGTGTAAAGCAGTACAACATGTTGGATAACTCAGTTTGTTCAATTTTCAATCCTAATGTTGGACATTAAGTCTGAACTAAATTATACAAAAACTCTGGGGATTTGGGCATTGCTGTTAAAGTAAATATTTAATGCCCATCATTGGAGGCACAGAGTAGAGATGCTGAACATTCTCCTTCAATCACTGGGTAGCAATTTATAACAATTAAGTGGCTTGCCGGTACACTTCAGGAGGTAGTTAAGTGGCCAAAATCATGTGTAGGTAAGATTGAGGAGACATTGAGATGGTGGAAGACACCCACCAATGTCTCCCCATGAGTTGTGATGATTTGTAGCCTCATATCCAGCATTCAGATTCTGCATTCAGATTCTCAAACTGCCAGACGGAGTTTACGCACCTGCTCTCTGACATGACCTCCACACAATTCCCAACACAAACCAATCTCTAGGACTTCGCAAGTTTATATTCAATTCCTGCACTCGGTAACCAAAGGAGCAATCAGTTATCCTCTGACTATGAGTGGAGAAGCAAGGAGAAGCAGTGGGAAATGATTGAGTCAACCTTTCTGAGTTTTCGGTCAGAGGAATAGATATCAGTAATTTGGATGCTTTGACGAAGATTTCATACTTAATACTATTTTCAGGACTTCGGATTTGAAGATTTGTGGAGAAACTGATCGATTTTAAATTCAGTGGACAACTGGATTGTCACTTTGAACATTCTCTTTTAAGAATGTATTTGTTGGAAACCACAGGGTTCCAATAAATTGCTGGACCTCATGCTCGGAAGTCACCTGCTAGGACTTCCTGACAGCCAGTTTCTGTTTGAACAGTGTTTAGGAGGCAGTTGGAGTTAATGTCCAGCCTGATGAAAGACGAACATCCCAGCTCAGCGCTCTTGTTTCTAAAAGGCATCCTTTATGGTGCATCCTGTGTTGTGCCTGAAAAATTATCAAGTGGTGAGATGCCTCAAACGTCTACGAACAAACATCACATCCGTTTTGCTTTCAAGACCTAATCATTATTGGGCCAAATGCATTTGTCTCCAAAGTGGGTGTGCTGCAGGGTTGTGTGCGCGTGTATATGTGTGGGTGCGCGTTTGTATGTGTGGGTGCACGTATGTGTATGTGTGGGTGTGTGTGTCTCATTTCATGTTGTAACCTTTGGAGCAGTGGGACCACAGGGAGGCAGTACTTCAATCTCAGTTGTGATAATACAGGGGCCATCCTCAATTCCCCATTCATCACAGGCCTGGCTGCACACATACAGCTGCAAGCACATAAAGGCCTTAAAGGTGCATGAAACTAATACCGCTTTCCCATTAAATAGAGATTACTAGTTTTGAGTACTTTGGAATTTTGACACTATGATTATTGCTGACTCCTCCTCTAGTTGGGACAGAGTAAGCAGCATTTCAATATTTTGCTGAGGATGCTGTTTTCTTACTGTCAGTGGCACATGGGGCAAAGGGTTGTTTAACCAGTGACTTGCTCAAGTAGAGCTCTCACAGGCTAATTTATGTATAGAATAAAACGTATAGATCCACAATGGTTTAAAAATCTTATTTTCAGCTATTAGCCTTTTTACACCTTTGATGACACTTACTCTGTTTTAAAATTCCAAACCCACCAAAGGTGTAAGATCTAGAATGCCAGCCTGTGTGCTGTCTTGAAGGAGTGCTGCACTGTCAGAGAAGCCCCCTTTTAGCTACGTCATAGATTCATACAGCGCAGAAAAGGCCTTTCGGCCCATCATGTCTGCACTGATATCACTACCACTAAAAGTCCGTTAATCCCAATTTCCTGCATTTGTCCTTGAATGTTATGATATTTGAAGGACTCATCCACATTTCTTTACTGGTTGTGAGGTTTCCAGTCTCCATTGCCTTCCCAGGCAGTGCATTCCAGATGCCCACCACCCACTGAATCAAAAACGTTTTTCCTAACTCCCCTCTGAATCTGCTGCCCCTTACCCTCTTATGATTAACCCCTCAACCGAGGGGAACAGCTGCTCTCTATTCACCCGGTCCATATCCCTCATAATCTCATACACCTCAAACGTGTCTCCTCCTCAGTCTTCTCTGCTGTAGAGAAACCAACCCAGGCCTATCTAATCTCTCCTTATTGCACTATTTCTCAACTCCGGGCAACATCCTTGTGAACCTCCTCTAGTGCTATCACATCCTTCCTGTAGTGAGGTGACCGGAATTTGGGTGAGATTTTAAACGGAGCTTGCCCTCTCTCAGGCAGACACTCCACATTCCCATTTTAAAGAGAAGCAGGAGTTTCTCTCTCCAGCATCATCGTTAAAGGAGATTTTCTAGTCATTACCACACTGCGGGAGCTTGCTTTGCATGAACTTCTTTTTAAATGTAGGAATCCAGAGTGAACCAGATATTGCATTTCAAAAGTATACCAGTAGCTGTAAAGTTTTCTAACTTGGTTGGAGGTCATGGATGGGGACGGATTTGTGCAAAACTTTTTCTTTAGACCTGTTCTGAGGTATAATAAATGGGAGTACAGTGTGGTCATACAATGCCCATCTCAATACACCCTACTGTCTCTAAGAGCAGTAAAGATCTCACTTACTTGCCATCGTCTTCATCCAGATTGTCAGTGCTCAGGTTACAGCGTCTCGGGGTTGGTGGCTCCACGTCAACACTGGATGTGTCACTATGCCAACCTGGAACTGCAAAAAATTTGTTCTGGGAATTCTGAGCATGGGGAAGATTCTGGTCTTCTTCCTTTGTCACCTCCTCGTCACCTGAACCTTCACCTGGCTGAACAAAGTCCAGGCCTTTCAATGAGAACTCGGTAAACTCCTCAGAGTCACCCCTTTCCTCTGGCTGAACTTGGCTGGAAGATGCCCTTTGCCTGGCCGTGCTTTCGTCCTCCAGTGACTGATTATGCTCCTCCTGCTGCGTTTTACTGCAAGGTTGAGCAACGCTGTTCTCGGTGTTTGGATGCCCAGTCTCACGCTGGCTGCCAGCTGTCTCATTCGCCTGCTTCTGCTGCGAAGTGACCCCTTCCCCCATCACCTGGCATGGCACAGAGCGATCAGTGCCATTGGCATCTAGTGCTGTGTCCTCGGCGTCTACAAAAGGTGCAGCTGCTTTTGGACACAGGATTGGTTCGCAGGGAGTTGTGGGGGACGATCCTACACTAGAAAAATTACTAAAATAATCGTCACATCGGAGAGGGGTGGGTGGCATATAGCACAATCCAGCGGGTGTCAGCAGCTCCTTTTGAATGGATGGGTAACCTGAGTGGGTGAAACACAATGGCACAAGCTACACACAACATGCACAAACACATAACAGGCAATGGTATCACACTCAATGTAGCTGGGGAAAGGGTTCTATGATCTACAGAGTGGATTGTACAAAACACGTACACTTTCATGACACACTTTCATTGCAATCAACCATCCTACTCTTCCAAGCTGGTTTCTTTGCAAAGAAAAGTAGTCCCAGTATGGGTGACTTCAATTTTACAGGATAACTGATCCAAACTGGCAGTGTGATTACTGAAGACAAATATCATGGCAGGCAAAATTCAAGAGGACTTACAAATGATTGGACATTCTCCACTTATCAATGAATGAGAGGCCATATTAATTGGGTCTTCCTGTCTCTGTGCAGTGCAGTGAAAGGGGACAAGTCATTATTTTATATTATTCCATGACTGTCATGCCCACACACAGCATGATAACCCTGAGATGTCAGAAACCTTCCACAAAGCTGTCCTTTACCAGTTTCCCAGAACATAGAATCATTACTGAATTGTTCATAGTGTTAATTGTGAATAAAATTGGCTTTTTTATATCCTCAAAGCCCCGCTACCCAAATAAAGCAATCTAAAGAAGAATGTCGCATATTCTTTGGGATTAAATGTCAGACACTTGTCCTGTTTGTGATTTCTTTTTACTATCTATGAGTTATCAGTACAGTAATTGTACATAAATGAACCACAGGCAGAGGAATATGGCCAATGAAATATAAAGCCAAGAGCCAATATGAAGATGTGGGTAGCAACAAGGAAAATGCAGTATAGTGCTGTCTTCGGGTTGTTAAAAATAGAAGAGCTGCCGACTGAATTATTTTATTAAAGACTGCAGCCATCAAGCCAGTTACTTGGCATCTCTGGCATTTAAGAATAAAAGGCACTGGTGCACACACAATGATTGACTGGATTGGACAGAGCGACTGACAGAAGGCAGAGTCTTTAATTCCAGCGCAGCTGCTGGGAACATTCAGCCCCTTCTACAGTGGACTTGGGGCAAGAGGCCAGCTGTGATATGATGAAAACCATCCCCCACATCTCTGCTTCCAAACAAGCCTTCCCTTGGTAATGAGGGGAGGGATGTAGCTGTGGATGCTGATGTTTGCAGTGCAATCCCCTCTCACCAATCCACATCTAGGGTGACAGCCAAGTGGCCAGCTTGGTTCAGGCTGGTATTGCTGACAGCCGGAGGGGCATCAACACCTGCCAATACCAACCAGCTGTGCCCATATTGTGCCTGACTGATCATGTTTCTCCCCACACTTGGTGCCCTGAGTGAATATGAGTGTGGCCCGAGCTATCCTAAGCTGCAGTCCATGAAGTAGGCCAATGGTGAGAACTTTGCACTGGTTGACAGCAACAGTAGCTTTGGATCAAAGAGGTCTTATGGTGGGTGAATGGTCTTTCTGAATCTGGGGCAAGTTTGGTTCTCAGCCCAGGATTTGACAGTCATGACAGGTGGATTCATAAGGAGGTCAAACAGGTAAATCCTTCTGACAGCAGGTGGTGAGACTGGGAGAGTTTCCTGGTTAGCCAGAACTAAGCGGTAACTGCAGTCTCCCAGCACCACACTTGCGATGGGCTATAATCTTCCTCACAACAAGGGGCCACCAGAAACATATAACATTCTGAGTATGGCTAGAGTTTTGAGTTGTAAAAGGGGAGTTTTATCCTGACAGAGCTGAAGGAAACCGATTGGTGCTCCACTCCCTCCTCGCCACCCTGTTCTCTACTGCCACTTTTAGTCACCTGATGACATGACCTCAGGATCGGTGTGTACACCAGCATCAAGAATAGTCTACAGGTCAGGCAGCATCCAGGGAACAGGAGAATCGACGTTTCGGGCATAAGCCCTTCTTTCATTCCTGAAGAAGGGCTTATGCCCGAAACGTCGATTCTCCTGTTCCCTGGATGCTGCCTGACCTGCTGCGCTTTTCCAGCAACACATTTCCAGCTCTGATCTCCAGCATCCGCAGACCTCACTTTCTCCTCAAGAATAGCCTACTCCAATCACATCCCACCCTATCAGTAATGCCTTCATGGTCTGTCCACTATGTTCCTTTCTCTAAACCTTTCCATCTCTCTCTCTTACCCTTTAAGACCATCCCTGCACTCCCTGCCTTGGATCACCTTCTTAATCACCATCCCAAGAATATCTTTTCCCCAGTGCCAATTTTTGCTTGATGATCCTGCTTGAAATACCTCAGGACTTCTTTGCTTGTTGTTAAAGATGCTAAGTTGTCATAGAGTCATACATGCGCCCTTCAGTCTAACTCGTTCATGCTAACCAGGTTTCCCAAACTGAACTCGGCCTATTTCCATGTATTTGGTCCATATCCCTCCAAACCTTTCCTATTCACATACCTGCACAAATATCTTCTAAATGTTGTACCTGTACCTGTATCTATTACATCCTCCGGCAATTCATTCCACATACAAACCACCCTCTGTATGAAAAGCTACCCCTCAGGGCCCTTTTAAAATCTTTCTCCTCTCATCTTAAGATTATGCCTTCTAGTTTTGAACTCCCCTACCCTAGGGAAAATGCATTTATCATTCACCTTATCCATGCCCCTCACGATTTTATAAACCTGTATAAGGTCACCCCTCAACCTCCTAAATTCCACTGGAACAAGTCCCAGCCTATCCAGCATCTCCTTATAACTCAAACCCTCCAGTCCCGGCAACATCTGATAAATCCTTTCTGTACCCTCTCCAATTTAATGATATCCTTCCAACAGCAGTGTGACCAGAATTGTGCATAGTATTCCAAAAGCGGTCTCATCAACATCTTGTACAATCTCAACATTTTGTCCCAACTCTTATACTCAATGCTCTGACCAATGAAGGCAAGTGTGGCAAGTCTTCACCACCCTGTTACCTGTGACACAACTTTGAAGGAACTATGCACCTGAACCCCTCAGTTTCTCTGTTCGACAACACCACCCAGGGTCCTATCATTAAGTGTGTAAGACCTGTCCTTGTTCACCTTCCCAAAATGCAACACCCTGCATTTATGTAAATTAAACTTCATCTTTTCGTTACTACTGTTCGCAAATTCCTTCCACATGTTACTTAAACACTTCACATAAAGCTTTAGCTGAGGCAATTGGTGCTATTTGTTTTTATATAAAGGTGAATGTTAGCTTCCCTGGTTGTCACTCACTGTACTATAATGGCCACTGTTTATACTATTCATGAATAGCTGGCTATTAATTACAGAAACTATTCGTAAAATTAACATGGCCTGGTATTCACATTTGACTTTGAAGTAGTGTTTTGGAATAGTCCTCAGATTTTACAAACCATTTACCACATTTAGGCCTGCACATTTCTAGAATGATTGGAAACAATGAGTAGCTGACCACGAAATGAGTAAGTGATAGCAAGACAGGGAGGAGGATGCAGAAGGAAGTTTCTATGAGAAGTTTTCAGATCCACTGGATTTTGACAACGATGAAGATCGCAGTGAGAAAGGAGATTTTGGTCAACTTGAGGACAAATGCAGAGATAAGCACACTGATCAAAAGGAAAAGAGAGAAAAATGATTTGAAATGATCAACATTGTATTCACTTGCAGACAAAGAAATTATAACCATACTGCTTTTTGTTTTCAACACACAAAGGGGCTGATACAAAAGTGAAGGAATGGGTAGGACTGGAATGGGATTGGGAATGTCGCAATAAAAGGAAATCCAATTTAGTCATCAGCAGGAGGAGCACAATCAGCACAGCTTCCTAAAGTCAGCAGAGAGGAGAGCAGAGACTGTCGGATCTTGGCACAGGAAAGGGGGTGCCGAGGTAGGTTCAGAGAGGATGAGTGACAAAGTGCAGAAGAAGAAGCAGCTGCAACGGAAGAGCTGGATCTGTGCAAAACAATCAGAAGAAAACTGAAACAGCAGAAATAAAAGCCGGAAGGTAAGGGCACTAGCATCTTACACTCTCTAAGTAAATGACCACGCGATCACAATGCAATCAGGATTTAATTTGGAACCTTTGGGCTCTAGAGCTCTCAGTTCTACTTGCAGCTGTAGAGAGAACGCAGATATGGAGATTGCTGGGCCTGCAGTATCTCCCATTCTGTTAATTGATGGGAGTTCCTGTTGGGCCCACTGTGCTGGGCATCCCATACACACTCCCAGCAGGAAGCTCAGTACCAGCATTGTCAGATCTACTCATAAATGCACAGTACTGCATCACATCAGAATGCATTCCAGCTATGATAAGCTCCAACATTATCAATGCATTTTTCAAATTAGTACAGAGTCTTTAGTGCTACCTCCATCATGCATTCTATAAACAGTGTTTGACCAGCTCTTTCCATGTACCCAGATTGTTACAAACCAGAAGAGGCAAGATAGTAAAATTACCATCCGACTGATCCAAGAACACGCAGCTATCATCGGCAAAGCTCCTCGTGCCTGACACGTTCCCATAGTCAAATATTGGTCCTTCCAGTAGGGTCACAATGTCCATCCGGTTAATTTTTTTGAGGACCCTGCTTAAGGCATCGGCTGCAGAAAAAAACAAAGATATCTTGACTGTGTTTCATGACAGGAAGCATTCCGACAGAATCAGCGTTCTACTAATCAACGGGACTAAATTCATTCAAGTGTAAGTGTTATCTTTTGAATAAATCAGCCTTTCACTTCGGCAGGACAATCTCCTGAAGGGCACCTGCTGACAAGCCTTTAAATCAAAACAGGCTTGTGTTCTGACAAAGAGGAGAAAGTGAGGACTGCAGATACTGGAGCTCAGAGTCGAGAGTGTGGTGCTGGAAAAGCACAGCAGGTCAGGCAGCATCCGAGGAGCAGGAGAATCAATTCCTGACCAAAGGCTTTTGCCCAAAACATTGACTTTCCTCGGACGCTGCCTGACCTGCTGCGCTTTTCCAGCACTATGCTCTCGACTTGTATTCTGATAAATGATAATGATGACTATTAATTCAGTTTTGCATCCAGCAAACAAACTGGACAGATTTGGAGAAAGCAGAACAAAGGACACAATAATAAAGCACAGTTACAAATATAGAACATTTGTGAATAAATCAGGAAGCACTTTGCTGGACTGCTTTAAAAAGCTACAGATATTGGGTCAAGTCTAAGACTGATTTGATTTGATTTATTATTGTCACTTGTACCTGGGTACAGTGAAAGGTTTTGGTTTGCCTGCAGTACAGGCAAATCATACCGTACAAAGTACATTAGGATAATAGAACACAGTGAGGAATACAATGTTAGCGCTGTAGAGAAGATGACAAAGAATGGGATCAACATTAGATTGAAAGTTTGAGAGGTCCATTCAGAAATCTAATAACAGCAAGGAGGAAGCTGTTCTTGAATCTATTCACGTATGTATACAAACTTTTATATCTTCTGCCAAAGGACGAGGGTGGAAGAGGATATAGGAGAAAGTGAGGACCACAGATACTGGAGATTAGAGTCGAGAGTGTGGTACTGGAAAAGTGCAGCAGGTCAGGTAGCATCCGAGGAACAGGAGAGTCGATGTTTCGGGCAAAAGCCCTTCATCGGGAATGAGGCTGTGAGCCTCGGGGGTGGAGAGATAAATGGGAGGATGGGGGTGGTGTTGGGGGGAAGGTAGCTAAGAGTGCAATAGGTAGACGGAGGTGAGGGTAATGGTGATAGGTCAGAGAGGAGGGTGGAGCGGTTAGGTGGGAAGAAAGATGGACATGTAGGACAGGTCATGAGGGCAATGCCAAGTTGGAAGTTTGGAACTGGGAGGAGGGGAAATGAGGAAACTGGTGAAATCCACATTGATGTCGCGTGGTTGGAGGGTCCCGAGGTGGAAGATGAGGCATTCTTCCTCCAAGTGCATAATTGGGGTGGGAGGGGTCTTTGATTATGTTGGTTGCTTTCCCGTAACAGTGGGAAGTAAAGACTGGTGGACTCTATGAGGCAAGTGTATGCAGTGAGACAGAGGAAAGGCAGACAAATGAGCTTCTGATACATGCCAGCAGTGAGCTAACAAGTCAGGGCAGTGAACAATTACCTCCTGTTCCTGTTTCTCAATGTGGTCAATGCCAAAGCCATGGTAGCATCCAATGTCTTCAGCCATTTCTCGATACCACAAGGTATTTATCAGATTGGCAGAGGCCTTGTGGCTGGGCTGTTGGGACCTCAGGGGAAGGTCGAGATGGATCATGAATGGGCATGTCTGGTTGTCAAGGGTTACCAAAACCTGCCCTGTTCTTTCTAAAAATGTGCTGGGAACCTCTGTCATGGAGGATGGAGATGTTATTGAGACATTCTGCTCCTGCCAGTTGTTTTATTGTCCACCACTTTCATGACTGGACGTGGCAAGACCACAGAGCTTAAACCACAGCTGCTGATTGTGTATAATGTGGTCTCCAGAGTGTCAGGAAATGTTTCAGATCACAAAGAATGTGGAAAATTGTGATTTCCTTTTAGGCAGTGAGTTGCGAAGATTTGAAATGTGTAGCCTCAGAACGATGGAGGAAACAGGTTCATTTGCAACTTTAACAGGAAATTGGACATAGAATCCATTACTGTGTGTGTAGAATTTTATCGCTCAGAAACATGCTTTATTTCCTGATCTTTTTAACTTACTTGTTGCATCTTTTCCATCTCGAAGGACCCACTTCTTTAACAATATGAAGCTCTGAGTGGTCAACGAATTCGGATTTTCAACCCGAATCTGATTAATATCGTCAACAGAGAAGTTCAATTCTCTCGCCAATTCTGCAAGCAGAATAAATACAAGTTACTTGGTTTCCCTCATTGCATCCATGCAGATGTCTGTAAGCCAATGAAGGAACATTGGTCCTGCTCATATCGAACACAGACGCAAAAGAAAGAAAACACTCCCAATTCAAGTCTTTTGTCATTCTCCAGCCCAACCTCTCGGCTTTACTATTGCGAGGCAACCGTGACCCATTACTCCCCTGCCATGTGGAAGTTGCTTCTAAAGTCTCTGCTGCTTCATCTCTTCTCTCTTTCTCTCTCTGTTACCCCAGTCTTCATAATGCGAAGTAGCCTTCTCTTGAAATGCTTTGTTTAGTCTCTCCCTTCCAAGAAATTTCCATTCCCTTGCCCCCTCAGCCAATTTCTGACACTGTAATGCATTTGAGACATGCAGCTTCTGCTGTTACCTGTCAGTGTGGGCAAGTACCTCAGAACCTGAGTCAGGTTTGCACTGAGTGTTAAAAATATGGATTTGAACAGAGATGGCCCAGAAACAGAAATGCTAGTGTCCAAAAGGGTGTTGCAGAGGGAATGTATAGGCCGTCTACTAATTACTGTAGCATCATCTATTCCTACAGGCCAGTTAGTGTAGCCTCTGTCAGAGGGCAAATGTTGAAATCTATTATTAAGTTGGAAAGTCACAGCTAAGTAAAGATTTTAAATGGCCAAGAGGCAGGGATATTTCTCTGAGACTGACATTCCGTAATGGATGGATTTGAGAAACAGATTGAAACATTGTTTTGTGGTTTGTGTTAAGATTTTTAAAACTGCACTTTTTTTGTGCGTAACAAATTCACATTCTGTAGATAAAGCACATCTACAGCTGACTGTGCATTCCAGTGACTAACCACAATGTTAACCAACTGCAAAAATTAAAGATCCCCCATTAAACCAGGAATTGACTTGTCCCAATATTACCATCAATTGTTAATCCCATCAGTAATAATCCCAGAAAACTGACTCTGTGATAAAGAAGGAACGACAATACATCTTTAAGTCAGGATGACTTGGAGGAGAACTTCAAGGTGATAGCATGCCAATCAACTTGCTCTTCTCAGCAGTAGAAGATATGTGATTGGAAATTATTGTCAAAAAAAGCCTTGTCGGTTTGGTGGAGAGTATTTCTCAGGATAGTATACTTTACTGACACAGTACCCAGAGGTTTAAATCTTGGTGTAATGAAAAAAAAAGACAAAGTCTCACTGTTTAGTAATTATACACTGGGTGGATGTGACACCCAGCAGGAAGTTTTATCAGTTGAACATTTTTTTGTTTTATATTTACTCTTTTTGGGACATGCCCATCACTGACGAGGTCCACATTTATTGCCCACCCTTAATGACCCTTGAGAAGGTGGTGGCGAACAGCTACAGTTAATGTCCTGGAAGTACTATGAGGGACGGACATCCAAATTCATCAACCTGACGACAACGAGGTTCCCCATGGGAGACTGGTTGGCAAGGTTAGATCTCATGGAATACAGGGAGAACTAGCCATTTGGATACAGAACTGGCTCAAAGGTAGAAGACAGGGTGGTGGTGGAGGGTTGTTTTTCAGACTGGAGGCCTGTGACCGGTGGAGCGCCACAAGGATTGGTGCTGGGTGCACTGCTTTTTGTCATTTATATAAATGATTTGGATGTGAGCATAAGAGGTACAGTTAGTAAGTTTGCAAATGACACCAAAATTGGAGGTGTAGTGGACAGCGAAGAGGGTTACCTCAGATTACAACAGGATCTGGACCAGATGGGCCACTGGGCTGAGAAGTGGCAGATGGAATTTAATTCAGATAAATGTGAGGTGCTGCATTTTGGGAAAGCAAATTTTAGCAGGACTTATAGACTTAATGGTAAGGTCCTAGAGAGTGTTGCTGAACAAAGAGACCTTGGAGTGCAGGTTCATAGCTCCTTGAAAGTGGAGTCGCAGTTAGATAGGATAGTGAAGGCAGTGTTTGGTATGCTTTCCTTTATTGGTCAGAGTATTGAGTACAGGAGTTGGGAGGTCATGTTGCAGCTGTACAGGGCATTGGTTAGGCCACTGTTGGAATATTGCGTGCAATTCTGGTCTCTTTCCTATCGAAAAGATGTTGTGAAACTTGAAAGGGTTCAGAAAAGATTTACAAGGATGTTGCTGTGGTTGGAAGATCTGAGCTACAGGGAGAGGCTGAACAGGCTGGGGCTGTTTTCCCTGGAGCATCGGAGGCTGAGGGGTGACCTTATAGAGGTTTACAAAATTATGAGGGGCATGGATAGGATAAATAGACAAAGTCTTTTCCCTGGGGTGGGGGAGTCCAGAACTACAGAGCATATGTTTAGGGTGAGAGGGGAAAGATATAAAAGGGACCTACGGGGCAACATTTTCACACAGAGGGTGGTACAGGTATGGAATGAGCTGCCAGAGGATGTGGTGGAGGCTGGTACAATTGCAACATTTAAGAGGCATCTGGATGGGTATATGAATAGGGAGGGTTTGGAGGGATATGGGCCGGGTGCTGGCAGGTGGGACTAGACTGGGTTGGCATATCTGGTCGGCATGGACGGGTTGGACCGAAGGGTCTGTTTCCATGCTGTACATCTCTATGACTCTAATAGAGGATGACAATAAGATTGCAAAGCAGGGTGGTGTGGGGCTCGGAGGGGCTATGGGAAGCCAGCAGGGAAATGGAGTTAAGGTCACAGTCAGATCAACCAACCTATTGGGCGGCACAGAAGGTGTGAGGGATCAAATAGCTAAATTCTGCTACAAAAACAAAAACTGCTGGCGAAACCCAGCAGGTCTGGCAGTATTTATGGGGAGAAAGCAGAATTGACCTGATTCTAAGGTAATTCTGCTCCCAATTCTTACGATCATTCTTGTCTGATCCACTGAAATCATTAGACAGAGCCTCTGAAATTGGAGGGCTTGGGCATCATTCATTTATTGTGCTGTTTTTCAAATTGCTGGTCTTTAAGGCAGGTGCTGACTGTGAAACAAAGGACCAATAGCTCCCTCTTTTGGTGGACTCATTGAAGACAGGAACATTGTTTTAATATCAGATGTAGACACCAACAGGTGACTTTGTCTGTGTCCCTGTATTAACTTGAGCATATCTTTTCTTCCAACTGATGGCGTTTGGTGAAAGTTCAGTAAAAGGGAAGAGAAAATTCCAACTTTAGATTGTTAAGACTGTGTCTGTCACTGCAAAATTACATCATGTTTATCACTGGCTTAACAGGAAACTGTCCTTCCAATGAAGCAGAGAATTATTCCAGTATGGGCCAAGGTACTTAATTGAAAGCGCTATTTTTCAATGCTATTTTAAAAATTGAGATCCTGCCTGTGTGTTTCAGCGTTTCATAAGAAATTGGAGCAAGGGAAGGCCGTTTGTTCGCTCTCGCTTGTCCTGCAGTTCGACAAAATCATGGCTGGTCTGACCTAGGCCTCAATTCCCCTCTCATACTAGCTCCTCAATGTCTCAATATTTCAAAAATCTATCTACCTCTTCTTTAAATACGTTCAGTGATCGAGCCTCCACGACTCTCTGGGGTAGAGACTGCCAGACATTCACTAACCTCTGGGGAAAAAAGTTCCTTCGCATCTCAGTTTTAAATTAATTTGCACTTATTCTGTAACTAGGATAGTTTTAAAAATTAATTTGTTGCCAGCAGTTATTGCCCATCCCTAGTTGCCTTTGAGAAGGTGGTGGGGAACTACGTCCCCCTTCGTTTATGAGTCCCCGACTAATGGAAAAATCTTAATGTCCACCCAGCCCCCTCAGATTCCTGTATGCTTCAATAATGTCCACCCAGCCCCCTCAGATTCCTGTATGCTTCAATAATGTCCACCCAGACCCCTCAGATTCCTGTATGCTTCAATAAGCTCATCCCTTGTTCTTCTTAACTCTAATGAATAAAGGCTGAACCTGTTTAGCTGTTCTTGATAAGACAATCCCATCATCCCAGGAATCAGTGCAATGAATTTCTTTTGAACTGTCTCTCATTCCAATACAGGTATATCCTTTCTTCAATCCAAGACCAAAACTGTGCTTCAGGTGTGGTCTCAGCAACACACCCTGTCCATCAGCAACAAAGTTAAGAATCACACAGCACCAGGTTATAGTCCAACAGGTTTATCTGGAAGTACTAGATTTCAGAGCGCCGCTCCTTCATCAGGTAGCTGTGGAGCAGGATCATAAGACACAGAACTTATAGCAAAAGATCATAATGTCATGCAACTTATATGATATATCGTACAAACCTAGACAGTAATTTAGGTTTGTTGAGTATATTGTATCAGTTGCATGGCACTGTGAACTTTTGCCATAAATTCTGTGTCTTATGGTCCTGCTCCACAGCTACCTGATGAAGGAGTAGCGATCCAAATAAACCTGTTCCACTATAACCCTGGTGTTGTGTGATTTTTAAACTTTGAGAAAATGAGGACTGCAGATGCTGGAGATCGGAGTTGAGAGTGTGGTGCTGGAAAAGCACAGCAGGTCAGGCAATATCCGAGGAGCAGGAGAATCAATGTTTTGGGCAGGGCTTTTGCCCGAAACGTCGATCCTCCTGCTCCTCGGATGCTGCCTGACCTGCTGTGCTTTTCCAGCAACACACTCTCAACTCTGATTTTTAGCTTTGTCCACTCCAGTCCAACACAGGCACCTCGACAGCTGGAACAAGACATTCCTGCTTTTAAACTCCAGCCCCGTAACAATAAAGGTCAAAACTCAATTTGCATTATTAATTACTTGCTTCACCAGTGTGCTAACATTTTATGTTTTATGCATAAGAAAAGCCCTCCATGTTTCAGTTTTGTGGAGTCTCTCTCCAATTAAATAGTCTGCCTTTTGTCCTTTTCTGCCAAAGCGTTTGACCTCACGCTCTACTATTAAACTCCATCTGCCAAACTTTTTCCCACTTACTCAACCTATCGATATCTGCTTCAAATTCCTAATGACCTCACCATAACATGCCTTCCAACTATTTTTGTATCAAGCGTGAGTTTGTATAGCCTGCAATTTACCCCTGCCTCCAAGTCATTAACATACAGAATAAACCTGTATTGGCCCTGGGTTTGGTCCTTATGACGTTCCAGTAGTTCTGTCTTTCCAATCTGAAAAAGACCCGATAATCCCAACTTTGTCTTCTATGTGTTAACCAATCCTCGGTGATCCTCAATAGCATGAGCTCCTACCTTGTGCAGTAATCTTTTACTTAAGAGTTTATTGAATGTCTATGCAAATCCACATACACTGCATCTACCAGTTTCCCTTTGTCAACTCTGCTTGTTATATCTTCAAAAAAAACAGTACAGCACAGGAACAGGCCCTTCAGCCACCAAGACTGCGCCGACACATGATGCCTTTCTAAACTTAAAACCTTTAGCCTCTTACACAGTCTGTATCCCTCTGATCCCTGCCTATTCGTGTATCTGTCAAGGTGTCTCTTAAATAGAGTCATAGAGACGTACAGCATGGAAACAGATCCTTCGGTCCAACACGTCCATGCCGACCAGATATCCCAACCCAATCTAGTCCCACCTGCCATCACCCAGCCCATATCCCTCCAAACCCTTTCTATTCATATACCCATCCAAATGCCTCTTAAATGTTGCAATTGTATCCACCTCCACCACCCCCTCTGGCAGTACATTCTAGGAACTTATCCAGCACTATGTAAAAAACATGCCTTCCCCTTTAAACTTAGCCCCTTTTACCTTAAACCTACGTCCCCTAGTAATTGACATTTCTACACTGGGAAAAAGTCTCCAATTTTTTCATGCCTCTCACAACTTTGTAAAATTTGGTCAGATCACCCCTCAACCTTCGAGTGAAAAGTGTTCAAGTGAAATTAAACCAAGTTTGTTCAATCTCTCCTCATAGCTAATACCCTCCAAACCAGGCAACATCCTGGTAAACATTTTCTGTACCCCCTCCAAAGCCTCCACATCCTTTGGTAGTTTGGAGAGCAGAAATATATACAATATTCCAAATGTGGCCTAATTCAAGTTTGACACAGGAGCAAAATGACTTGCTAATATGTACATCCTAGATGCCAACCAATGAAGGCAAGCATGCTATACACCTTTGTGTCCACATTATCCACTTGTGTGGACCTGTACACCTAGATCCCTCTGTTTGTTGATGCTACTAAGGGTTCTGCCATTTACTGTATACTTCCCTCCTACATTATATCTCCCTAAATGCATCATCTCGCATATATCTAGATTAAACTCCATCTTCTATTTCGCCAGCCATCTCTAGCTTAACTAGATCCTGCTGTACTGTATGGCAATCCTCCTCGCTATCCACAGCTCCCCCAATCTTTGTGTCAGCCGTGAAGTAATGAATCAGGCCACCTCATTCTCTTCCAAATCATTCATATATATTACAAACAACAGGGATCCCAGCACTGATCCTTGTGGGACACCACTGGTCACAGATCTCCTGACAGAAAAACACGTTTCCAGCCCTAATCTCTGTCTTCTAAGCCGAAGCCAGTTCCATATCCATCTTATCAGCTCACTGTGGATCTCATGTGACTTCACCATTAATATCAGCCACTGCCATGAGGGACTTGATCAAAGGCCTTGCTAAAGTCCAAAGAGACAACATCTACCACCCTGTCCTCATCAAGCGTCTTTGTCACTTCCTCAAAAAACTCAATCAAGTTTGTGAGACATGACCTTCCCCGCACACAGCCACGTTGCCTGTTGCTAAAAAGTCTGTATTTCTTCAAATGTGGGTGAATCTTATCCTTTAGAATCTTATTCTGGATTAGTGGTGCTGGAAGAGCACAGCAATTCAGGCAGCATCCGAGGACAGGCAAAATCGACGTTTCGGGCAAAAGCCCTTCATCAGGAATAAAGGCAGAGAGCCTGAAGCATGGAGAGATAAGCTAGAGGAGGGTGGGGGTGGGGAGAGAGTAGCATAGAGTACAATAGGTAGGTGGGGAAGGAGATGAAGGTGATAGGTCAGGGAAGAGAGGGTGGAGTGGATAGGTGGAAAAGGAGCTGGGCAGGTCGGACAAGTCCGGACAGGTCGAGTTAAAGGTGATCCGGAGTCCGTGTGGGGTGAATTGGTTACGGAGACAGGCACTGAGGAAGCAGATGTGGCTGTGATAGCGAGTTTGTTTCAGGACATGGTTGAAGAGCTTCAGGGCTGAGGAAATGACCTGGGAGTTGCAGTGAGAGAGAGACTCCCTGAGATTCTTGTAGAGAGAGGAGGAAAACTTCTTCAAGGCAGGCATCCTTGCAAGAGGATTCGCAGTAGGGTTAAAATCAACGAGGTAAAAACAATGACTGCAGATGCTGGAAACCAGATTCTGGATTAGTGGTGCTGGAAGAGCACAGCAATTCAGGCAGCATCCGAGGACAGGCAAAATCGACGTTTCGGGCAAAAGCCCTTCATCAGGAATAAAGGCAGAGAGCCTGAAGCATGGAGAGATAAGCTAGAGGAGGGTGGGGGTGGGGAGAGAGTAGCATAGAGTACAATAGGTAGGTGGGGAAGGAGATGAAGGTGATAGGTCAGGGAAGAGAGGGTGGAGTGGATAGGTGGAAAAGGAGCTGGGCAGGTCGGACAAGTCCGGACAGGTCGAGTTAAAGGTGGTCCGGAGTCCGTGTGGGGTGAGTTGGTTACGGAGACAGGCACTGAGGAAGCAGATGTGGCTGTGATAGCGAGTTTGTTTCAGGACATGGTTGAAGAGCTTCTTTAGAATCTTATCCAATAATTTCCCTACCACTGACATAAGGCACACCGGATTGTCATTTATCCCTGCTGCATTCTTAAACAAAGGAACAACACTGGTTATTCTCCTTTGACTAAAGAGCACACAAAGGTTTCGTTCAAGGTCCCAGTAATTTTCACACCTGCCTCACTCAGCATTCTGGGAACTTGCTTACCTTAATGTTTTTCAAAACACCCAACACCAGCCCCCCTTATGACCTTGTCACGCCCTAGAATATCAACATATCCCTCTCAAGACTCACCATCCACCTTGTCCTTCTCTTTTGTGAATACTATTAAGAATCTAATCAAATTCCTCTGTCTCCATGTATAAACTGTCTCCTTTGTCCTTGAGTGGACCTACCCTTTCCCTCCTTATTTGCTTATGAAACGCCTTGGGATTTTACTTTATTTTATGGTCCCCTTTAGCCCTCCCGATTCCTTTTCTGAGCTCTTTCTTTGTGTTGTTTGAGGGTGCTGGCTGTCTTCAGTTTCCTAAGGTACGCCTCCTTTTTCTTTTTGACTCAGCTCTTATTTTCTCTTCTCATCCAAATCTTGCCACCCTCACTTTCACATACTGGTACTGAACTCTATCAAATGACATTTAAAAGATTCTCACAACCTAGATATGGATTTACCCTCAAACAGCTACTCCAGGTTCCTGCCTAATATTGTAATTGTAAGCCTTGCCCCAATTTAATACTTGCATCCAAAGATTACTCTTATGCTTATTCATAAGTTGCAGAATTATGATCACTGATCCTGAAATGCTCCCCCACTGAAACTTCAATCACCTGGCCAGGCTCATTTCCCAATTTCAGGTCGAATGTGGCCCCTTCCCTAGTTGAACTATTTCCATAATGTTCCAAGAAACTGTCCAGGACACACCGAACGAATTCCCCCCAAATTGACTAACAGAGTCCCAGTCAATAAAGGGAAAGTTAAAATCAGCCACCACGGCAACCCTATTGTTTTCACATTTTCGCATAAAATGTCCAAATATCTGTTCCTCTAATACCCGCTGGCTATTGAGAGGGCTTCCCATGCCTTAGCACAAGCCATATGGGCTCACTGAATGAGCCCTTCAGGGTGTCCTCCCTCACTATAGCCTGTGGTATTCACCTTTATCAATAACACAACTCCTCCACCTCTTTTACAGCTCTCTCCATCTCACCTGAAACATCTAAATCGTTACACTGCCAGTCTTGTCCCTCTCTCAAACAAGTCTCTATAATAGCCATAGATATGTGAAATAGCCCAAGCTTCAAGCTCCAAATGTATCTGCTTTACATGTTATATTCTCATTAAAACGAATACACTTAGAGTCAAAGAATCAGAGAGATGTACAGCACGGAAACAGACCTTTCAGTCCAACTCACCCATGCCGGCCAGATTTCCAAACCTAATCTAGTCCCACCTGCCAGCACCTGGCCCATATCCCTCCAATCCCTTCCTATTCATCTTCCCATCCAGATGCCCTTTAAATGTTGTAATTGTACCAGCTTCCACCACTTCCTCTGGCAGCTCATTCCATACATGTATCAGCCTCTGTGTGAAAAAGTTCCTCTTAGGTCCTTTTTAGATTTTTCCCCTCTCACCTTAAACCCATGCCCGCTAGTTCTGGACTCCCCCGCCCCAGGGAAGAGACTTTGTCTAGTTGTCTATCCATGCTTCTGATGATTTTATAAACCTCTATAAGGTCACCCCTCAGCCTCTGACACTCCAGGGAAAACAGACCCAGACTATTCAACTTCTCCCTGTAGCTCAAATACTCCAACCCTGGCAACATCCTTGTAAATCTTTTCTGAATTCTTTCATGTTTCACAATATCTTTTTGATAGGAGGGAGACCGGAACTGCACGCAGTAGTCTGACAGTGGCCGAACTAATGTCCTGTACAGCCGCAACGTGACCTCCCAACTCCTGTACTCAATACTCTGACCAATAAAGGAAAGCATACCAAATGCCTTCTTCACTATCCTATCTACCTACGACTCCACTTTCAAGGAACTATGACCTGCACTCCAAGGTCTCTTTGTTCAACAACACGCCCTAGGACCTTACCATTAAGTGTATAAGTCCTGCTAAGATTTGCTTTCCCAAAATGCAGCACCTCGCATTTATCTGAATTAAACTCCATCTGCCACTCCTCAGCCCATTGGCCCATCTTGTCCAGATCCTGTTGTACTCTGAGGTAACCATCTTCGCTGTCCACTACACCTCCAATTTTGGTGTCATCTGCAAACTTACGAACTATACCTCCGATGTTCACATCCAAATGATTTATATAAATGACAAAAAGCAGTGAACCCAGTACCAAAGCTGGTGGCATACCACTGGTCAAAGGCCTCCACAGTCTGATAACCCTCCACCACCACCCTTTGTCTTCTATCTTTGAGCCAGTTCTGTATCCAAATGGCTAGTTCTCCCTGTATTACATGAGATCTAACCTTGCTAATCAGTCTCCCATGGGGAACCTTGTCGAACGCCTTATTGAAGTCCATACAGATCACATCTGCTGCTCTGCCCTCATCAATCCTCTTTGTTGTTTCTTCAAAAAACTCAATCAAGTTCATGAGTCATGATTTCCCCCACACAAAGCCATGTTGACTATCTCTAATCGGTCCTTGCCTTTCCAAATACATGTACATCCTATCCCTCAGGATTCCCTCCAATAACTTGCCCACCACTGAGGTCAGGTTCACCGGTCTATAGTTCCCTGGCTTGTCCTTACCACCTTTTTTAAATAGTGACAACATTTTAGCCAACCTCCAGTCTTCCAGCACCTCACCTGTGACTATTGATGATACAAATATCCCAACAAGGGGCCCAGCAATCACTTCCCACAGAGTTCTAGGGTACACCTAATCAGGTTCTGGGGATTTATTCACCTTTATGCGTTTCAAGAGTTCCAGCACCTCCTCCTTTGTATTATGGATATTTTCAAGCTGTTGCTATCTATTTCCCCACATTCTATCTTTTCAATGTCCTTCTCCACACTGAGGCAAAATACTCATTTAGTATCTCCCCCCACCTTCTGCGGCTCCACACATAGTTTGCCTTGCTGATCTTTGAGGGGCCCTATTCTCTCCCTAGTTACCCTTTTGTTCTTAATGTATTTGTAAAAACCCTTTGGATTCTCCTTAATTCTGTTTGCCAAAGCTATCTCATGTCCCCATTTTGCCCTCCTGATTTCCCTCTTAAGTATACTCCTACTGCCTTTATACTCTTCTAAGGATTCACTCGATCTATCCTGTCTATACCTGACATATGCTTCCTTCTTTTTCTTAACCAAACCGTCAGTTTCTTTAGTCATCCAGCATTCCCTATAGTTACCAGCCTTCCCTTTCACCCTGACAGGAATATACTTTCTCTGGATTCTCGTTATCTCATTTCTGAAGGCTTCCCATTTTCCAGCCGTCCCTTTACCTGAGAACATCTGCCCCCAATCAGCTTTTGAAAGTTCTTGCCTAATACCATCAAAATTGGCCTTTCTCCAATTTAGAACTTCAGCTTTTAGATCTGGTCTATCCTTTTCCATCACTATTTTAAATCTAATAGAATTATGGTCGCTGGCCCCAAAGTGCTCCCCAACTGACACCTCAGTCACCTGCCCTGCCTTATTTCCCAAGAGTAGGTCAAGTTTTGCACCTTCTATAGTAGGTAGATCCACATAGTGAATCAGAAAGTTTTCTTGTACACACTGAACAAATTCCTCTCCATCTAAACCCTTAACACTATGGCAGTCCCAGTCTGTGTTTGCAAAGTTAAAATCCCCTCCCATAACCACCCTATTATTCTTACAGATAACTGAGATCTCCTTACAAGTTTGTTTCTCAATGTGCTGCTGACTATTAGGGGGTATATAATACAATCCCAATAAAGTGAACATCCCTTTCTTAGTTCTCAGTTCCACAAAAATAACCTCCCTGGATATATTTCTGGGAATATCCTCCCTAAGTACAGCAGTAATGCGACCCCTTATCAAAAATGCCACTCCCCCTCCTCTCTTGCCTCCCTTTCTATCCTTCCTGTGGCATTTATATCCTGGAACATTAAGCTGCCAGTCCTGCCCATCCCTGAGCCATTTTTCCGTAATTGCTATGATATCCCAGTCCCATGTTCCTAACCATGCCCCGAGTTCATCCTCCTTCCCCGCTTGGCCTCTTGCATTGAAATAAATGCAGTTTAATTTATCAGTCCTACCTTGTCCCTGCCTGCCCAGACTGTTTGACTTGCTCCCTTTCCCAACTGTACCATCTTAGACTGATCTGTTTCCTTAGTATCCCATGGGTTCCACCCTTGCGCCCACCACTACCGCGCCTCACCCCACCCCCCCACCTTACTAGTTTAAATCCTCCCAAGCAGTTGTAGCAAATTTCCCTGCCAGTATATTAGTCCCCTTCCAATTCAGGTGCAATCCATCCTCCTTGTACAGGTCGCTTCTATCCCAGAAGAGATTCCAGTGAAAATGTGAATCCTTCTCCCATACACCAGCTCCTCAGCCATGCATTCATCTGCTCTATCCTCCTATTCCTACCCTAACCAGCTCGTAGCACCGGGAGTAATCCAGATATTACTACCCTTGAGTACCTCCTTTTTAAATTCCTGCCAAACTTACTATTTTCTCCCTTCAGAATCTCATCCTTTTCCCTTCCTATGTCATTGGTTCCAGTGTGTATAATGACCTCCTCTGGTCTCTCTCCCCCTTGAGAACATTCTACACCCACTCTGAGACATCCTTGACCAGGGCACCAGGAAGGCCGCAGAAACGTCTGTCTGTGCCTCTGACGAGAGAGTCCCCTCACACAACTGATTGTCTGGAACCCAACGTATCCCTCTTTGCATTAGAGCCAGTCTCGATACCAGAAACTTGGTTGTTTGAGCTACATTCCTCTGAGAATCCATCACCCCCTACATTTTTCAAAACAGCACACTTGTTTGAAATTGGGAGAGCCACAGAAGACTCCTGCACTACCTGCCTACTCCACCTATCTTTCTTGGAGTTAACCCATCTACTGACTGTATCGGCGGTTTTTCTCTCTTCCTATAACTGCCATCCATCACACTCCCAGCTCCTGTAAATTCCTCATTGCATCTAGTGCAACCTGTCCTCCTTGTACAGGTCCCATCTGCCTCAGAAGACATTCCAATGATCCACCTACTTGAATCCTTCCCTCCTACAGCAGCTCTTAACCATGTTTTTTACTGAACGAGCTTCACACTTTCAGCCTCACTGGCATGTGGCACAGGAAGTAAGCCCATGATTACCACCCTACAAGTCCTGCTTTTCAACTTCCTGCTGAACCCCCTGAACTCCATTTGCATGTTGTTGGTACCAATATGGACCACAACCTCTGGCTGCTCACCCTTCCTCTTCAGAATATCTTGTGCCCACATCCTTCAACCTGGCAGCAGGGAGGCAACAAACCTTCCTGAAGTCTCCCTTGCAGCTACAGAAATGCCTATCTTGCCCCTGGCCTACAGTTCCTGCTTTCGGAAACCCTCCCTTGTTGAGCAGGGATGTCACATCAGCAGTTCTCCAATCCACTGGAACCTTTCCAGAATCCAAAGAGTTCTGGAATATTTCATCCAATACCTCTGCAGCCAATTCCTTGAAAATCCTTGGATGCATTTATCAGGACTCGGTGACTCCCCTGTTTTCAGTCCCACTTGTTTGTCAGATCCTTTCTTCCTGGTGACCGCCTTTGTCAACCATGGGAGGTTCAATCTTCTCACTGAGTCTTTTCAGACCACAATAAATTCTTGCTGAGTGTTTTGACAAATCTACCACTGCTCTGAAGATGAACGAGGGAGAGTAACTCTGAAGATGGACAAGGGAGATCCAGTAGATGTAGTGTACCTGGACTTTCAGAAAGCTTTTGATAAAGTCCCACACAGGAGGTTAGTGAGCAAAATTAGGGCGCATGGTATTGGGGGCAAAGTACTAACTTGGATTGAAAGTTGGTTGGCTGACAGGAAGCAGAGAGTAGTGATAAACGGCTCCATTTCGGAATGGCAGGCAGTGACCAGTGGGGTACCGCAGGGATCAGTGCTGGCACCGCAGCTTTTTACAATATATGTTAATGATATAGAAGATGGTATTAGTAATAACATTAGCAAATTTGCTGATGATACTAAGCTGGGTGGCAGGGTGAAATGTGAGGAGGATGTTAGGAGATTACAGGGTGACCTGGACAGGTTAGGTGAGTGGTCAGATGAATGGCAGATGCAGTTTAATGTGGATAAATGTATGGTTATTCACTTTGGTGGTAAGATCAGGAAGGCAGATTACTACCTCAATGGAATAAATTTAGATAAAGGGGCAGTACAAAGAAATCTGGGTGTTCTTGTACACCAGTCAATGAAGGTAAGCATGCAGGTACAGCAGGTAGTGAAGAAGGCTAATAGCATGCTGGCCTTCATAACAAGAGGGATTGTGTATAGAAGCAAAGAGGTTCTTCTGCAGCTGTACAGGGCCCTGGTGAGACCACACCTGGAGTACTGTGTGCAGTTCTGGTCTCCAAATTTGAGGAAAGACATTCTGGCTATTGAGGGAGTGCAGCGTAGGTTCACGAGGTCAATTCCTGGAATGGCGGGACTACATTATACTGAAAGACTGGAGGGACTGGGCTTGTATACCCTTGAGTTTAGAAGACTGAGAGGGGATCTGATTGAGACATATAAGATTATTAAAGGATTGGACACTCTGGAGGCAGGAAACATGTTCCCGCTGATGGGTGAGTGCCGAACCAGAGGACACAGCTTAAAAATACGGGGTATACCATTTAGGACAGAGATGAGAAGAAACTTCTTCACCCAGAGAGTGGTGGCTGTGTGGAATGCTCTGCCCCAGAGGGCAGTGGAGGCCCAGTCTCTGGATTCATTTAAGAAAGAGTTGGACAGAGCTCTCAAGGATAGTGGAATCAAGGGTTATGGAGATAAGACAGGAACAGGATACTGATTAGGGATGATCAGCCATGATCATATTGAATGGTGGTGCAGGCTCGAAGGACAGAATGGCCTACTCCTGCAGCTACTGTCTATTGCTCATCTTTTGACCTTCCTCCTTTCGTCTAAATGCCACCCTGCTTTATAAACCATTTCTTCATTCCTCTGTAATTGCTCTTATCCACGTCGAAGAGACGTGGTCTCAGATTCGAGTTGCTCTTCCTCAAACTCAATTTGAAATTCTACCACATTGTGATTGCTACCCACTGGAAGATTCATCACTGTGAGATCGCTTATTGACTCCCTCTAATCACACAGTACTAGATCTATTCCCAGATAGAATCTACAATGTACCACTCCAAGAAAACATCCCTGAGGCCAGTTACAAATTTGTCTGCTATGTTATGCTGATTTGTTGAATTCAAGATCGCACAGTGGGATTTTGAAGAAGAGCAGAGCTTTGGTTTGTCCCCTGGCAGAGAATTCCACATGCCCTCCCAATTTACCTCACTTTCTCCTTGTGAAATATTACTGGCAGAGAATTATTCACCTTAGAACCAAAGCAACAATCATTGATCTTCAAAAGTAATGTATTGTGAGAAATGCTTCAAGACAGTTTCATGGTTATTCTTCGAACGTTATTAATAATGTCACATTGGTGCATTTTGATGGGTCCTCAGCGCGCTGGAACTTATTCAACGGGTCATCCTACACGGCACAATATCTCAACTGCAAATACTTTCAAATACACTTGGCTCCAAACATGGGAATGCTGAAGGAAAGCTTATCTTCCAGTCTCCTCTTCACTCAGGCAGATGGTGACAGTCCTGACTCACTGCACGAAGTTATTTGATGGGCACAGTCCAACACCAAGATGGAAGTCAAGCTCACTACAGCCTGAAACTTGCATCCACAGGGTCATGCTGAGAAATACCAATGAAACTGACGAGCATTGGAGTATCAAAGCAGGTTTGCCTTCTTCACCTTTGCCCAGGAGAAAACCGGGCAGCAAGATGATTAATCCTGGGTTATTTTGTTCCAAAGTCTATGGCACTCATGATGGGCACCCAAGCCATCCCTTTGTGAATTGTAAGTATTTCCTTCAGATAATTTACAAGTGGAATAGTCTAATGAGAGCAATCTATCTTCCTAGGTATGAGATATGTCTGCATATTTGAATACTCACTATACTTGGGTTTGCCTTTCCATTGACAAGAAGAGAATAGTGTTACCACTGATCCTGACACTATTCCAACAGCTTGGAATATCAAATATCCAAAAGATATCCAGTGGTGTGCGTGGCCATTAACGATACTGGAAAACTTGTTGTAGTCATCTTTCTCATCACTGCTTCAGAGGTTTGTTGGTTGGGGGTGATATTATGATCTAAAACTTGCATTAGCTGAGCTCTATCCTGACCCACCAGATTTGCCAAATTATTCTCCAATGATGCCCAGTTTTGTTCATCCAAATACAGAGCAGTCAAAGGCAGAACAGGGACATGGCATGTAGTTAGAAGACAGCTCATGCCATTACCAGACATCAAGAACCAATTACCAGCCACATCAACACACAGTGGCTGCAAAAACAGGTCAGAGACTAGGGATAGTGCAGCGAGTAACTCACCTCCTGAGTTCTCAAAGCCTATCCACCATCTACAAGGCACAAGCCAGGAGTGTGATGGAATACTCCCCACCTGCCTGGATGGGTGCAGCTCCAACAACACACAAAAAGCTTGACACTGTCCAGGCTAAAGCAGCCCCTTGATCTGTCAACCTAAGCATTAACTTACTCCACCACTGGCACACAGCAGCAGCTGCGCGCACTGTCTAAAAGATACACTGCAAAACTTGTCAAGGTTCCTTCAACAGTACTTTACAATGCAATCTCAACCAACTAGGTGGACAAGAGCGTCAGATGGATGGCAACACAGCCTCTCGCTCCAGGCCACACACCATCCTGACCTGAAAATATGTCACCATTCCTTCACTCGTTACTATGTCAAAATCCTGAAACTCCCTTCCTAACAGAGCTCTGGTGCACCTACACCCCAAAGACAGCAGTGGTTCAACTCAACAGCTCATCGCCACTTTCTCAAAATGAACTTAGGGATGGTCATCAAAGATGCCAGTGAGGATGCCCACGTCCCATGAAAGAGTAAGAGAAAATAGTTATTTACTCAATAAAAACATCTGTACATCTCTATTAAATCTCCTCTTAATTTTGCGTGCTTGCAGAAAAGTCTCTAACCTTGCGAGATATCTGGAGCTCCACGTCCCTCATCCCACTCGAGGAAATCACTGAGTTCCCGCCAAGGGCTTCGCATATCTCTAATGAGTAATGTCCTGAACTGAACAGAGGACTCCTTTAGAGGCCGATACAATGCATTCATGAAGGTCTGGCATAGCTTCTTTATTTTTGTACTCCACAGCTGCACCCATCCAGACAGGTGGGGAGTATTCCATCACACTCCTGGCTTGTGCCTTGTAGATGGTGGATAGGCTTTGAGAACTCAGGAGGTGAGTTACTCGCTGCACTATCCCTAGTCTCTGACCTGTTTTTGTAGCCACTGTGTGTTGATGTGGCTGGTAATTGGTTCTTGATGTCTGGTAATGGCATGAGCTGTCTTCTAACTACATGCCATGTCCCTGTTCTGCCTTTGACTGCTTTGTATTTGGATGAACAAAACTGGGCATCATTGGAGAATAATTTGGCAAATCTGGTGGGTCAGGATATAGCGCAGCTAATGCAAGTTTTAGATCATAATATCACCCCCAACCAACAAACCAAAAACCTCTGAAGCAGTGATGAGAAAGATGACTACAACAAGTTTTCCAATATTTTGGATTAAGTAGAACATAAAAAGCTATTCATTCCTGATGAAGGGCTTATGCCCAAAACGTTGATCCTCCTGCTCCTCGGATGCTGCCTGACCTGCTGTGCTTTTCCAGCACCACACATTTTGACCATATCAACTTATCTTGCCACTTGCAGTTGAACTTTCACAGATCTATGATAACAGGTCTATGATAAAGGATCATTGATCACAGATCATGGATAATGGATCACTGATAATAGGTCTATGACATGGAGTTTGCACATTCACCCCGTGCCTGCACGGCTTTCCTCTGGGTGCTCCGGTTTCCTCCCACAGTCAAAAGATGTGCAAGTCAGATGGATTGGCCATGTTAAATTACCCATGGTGTCCAGGGATGTGTTGGGTTAGGTAGATTAGTCAGGGGAAACCCTGGATTACAACGATAGGGTAGGGGGATGGGTCTGGGTGGCATGTTCTTTGGGGCATTGGTGCGAACTCATTGCGCAGAATGGCCTGTTCTACACTGTTGGGATTCTATGGACAATGGATCCATAATAACCAATCTATAATAATGAACATATAACAATGGATCAATGATAATGGTTCTGCACGGACTTTAGGAACCAACAATTTAAAAGTGCTCTTTATTTTCTTCGGGGTGTGAAAAGATGATAAAAATGAGCATCTTACCTGTCCAACTCAACCCAAGATGATCTGCTACAATGGCTGTCCGTATATCTGTCCGTTCACATGGGCTCTGAGGACCTGCGGTTTCAAACACTGTATTAGACCGACAATGCCATGCTTCACACATCACACCTACATTTCGTCAGGACGCTACTTGGGCCCACATTATCCCTGTCGATCTAAACAAGTGCAAATCCTAACGCGGATCTGAGGTAAAGTCCAGATTCAGAAACACTCAATGTAAAAGATTATACAACATCACAGTGTAATATCGAAAATGGATCCAAACATGCTGATAACACCCAAGAGCTAAGTTAGTGTTGTGTATCTGAAGGTGATGAACAAAACTATGTTTTTTTTTGTTTTTAAGCAAAAGATCTTGAAGTACCGGTGTTGCACCTTCTCGTCTGACTTACACATTAATCAGAAGACTGCAGAGAGGAAATCGCCTTCTATTCTCTGCTCAAACTTGGCCGGCATGCTTAATTAAAGGAGGACTATCGGATTACACTGGAGTAAAAAGGGAGAGGGGGAATACGAGACAACACAAACACCGACAATGACGACATGGCAGCTAAGGGAAGGTCACGCCACAGGCAATCACAAGTCATCATGCACTAAAGATCAACAAGTCGAAAATTTTACAAACTAGGCTTGATCTCCGCGGTGCGAGCCACGCGAGGCCCAGAAACCTGACTGCTTTCCTCCCCACCAGTCCTTCTACTGTTCCTTGTCTCACTGTAGACCTTTTCAACCTTTGATTTTAAAGGTGCTGCCTCCGGTCTCAAATCTCTAGGAGACCGCGATGTAACGGAAGGTTGGCCGGCCTCCGATAGGGATGCATTTCTTGACGTGCTGTCTTCATCACCAAAGATCTCTGCCTGCACTTTTCTCTCTTCATCGGCAAGTCGATCCACAAGTCTTAACGTCTCACCGCTAAGCCCTTTCAAATATTCAACTGAATGCTTACAGACCTCACTCAACTGCTCCTTCCCTGCTCTAACTGGTTTAACGGTGGCTGTGCTCGATCTTACCTTGACTGGTAATCTGGAATAAAACTGCCTCGACTTCCCTTTCTCGCCTCGCCCTGAACTGCTTTGGGAACTTGCCGCTGAGGGCGAATTAGTTTTGTCAATATTTTTAACGGGAAGTCTAGATTTTGCCTCAATACACTTGGCTGGATCTGCTTTTCCCTTTAACTCACTCGTCCTAGGCTGTTTCGTTGTGCATGCTGCTGACTTCTGCTCTTTCTGAGATGGAGGCATGGACGTTTTAACTGGTAGTCTCGATTTAGGCTTTTTTACTGGCTCCGTGGGTCGCCTATCTAATTTTGCTACTTCACTGGGTGGGGTTGCCAATGGGCCTGGATCGCTCTCATTTGTTGCGGCAGCTGATTCAATTTTGAGTTCACCCTCAGACTGACCCTTAATCTGACTGCAGTCGGTACCTGGGGCTGGGAAATCTAGTTGGCCGTTACAGTTACTCATTGGCAAATCGCTTAGTTTGCCACTTTCCTGACTCATCACCCTGGTCTCACTCTCTAAGACTGTACGTTCTGCGACCTGATAATCTAACAGCACGGCATCAGCTTTAACTTCGACCAACTCAGCTGCACCCGCATCTTTCTTCATCGTCATTGTAGAAGCGGAGATTCCCATTTTAATTGGCGTGCGTAATTTAGGATCAATTTTAGCAGCGATGGCCGACGAGGATTTTTCTGCTGCGTTGTCAGTGGATGCAATTTCCAGGCCTTCTCCGCTAGCCTGGGCTCTCTCATGCTTAACATGTGGTGGATCTACTGACACTTCAGATGTGTTGTCCCCTGACTGAAGCAGTGTTGTGACTACAAGTGTGTTTTTAACCCTCTCCCCCTTGTCCCCTGACTTCCCTTCAGCAGTATGCTCACCAATTTGGAAAAATTGGAGCCTTTCTTCAACAAAATCCCTCTTGCTCATGTCAATTGCACCACTGCGAGTCATCTCAAACATCTTCCCCTCATGAAATGGGAAGGGGTTAGGCTCACTAGTTGGCGTGCTCTCATCTGTTGGGGTTCTGGCTGGGGTTGTATCTGGTGTTGTTGCTTGGGACCTGTCCTCTACTGCTAAGCCAAAGGCTTTTTGCTCATCCTCTCTTAACCTAGCGTCAAAGACTTCATCGTCCCCTTGGCCATTAGACCATGGATCAAAGTCAAGGCCTTTGGTGGCAACAGTTTTAAACGGGGTTGCAAATTCTTCCTCTAGTTTGTAACTAAAATACGTATCATTAAACCGAGTTCTGTCAGGATGCCTGCCTTCCAAAGTGAAGATCTCAGGTCCTGGTTTACCATCAGTTTGCCCTTCGCCTTTCTTTTCAGAGGTTTTAGACTGCAAGGGGGCATCTTCTTCAGCGCCTACCTTCCCTTCTTCCTCAATCACTGCAAGTTTACCCTGGCTATAGGAACGATCCCCCTGCTTCACAATCCCTTCAGTGACCCAAACATCCATCTTCGTTTCTATCCCCTGAGTCAAGGACTTAGAGTCAGCATCGTCCGGGAAGCCATCGTCTTCGTCCTGCAGGTCATATCCGTCCAGGGAGTCCACCTCTGTGGCGTCGGTGTCATGGGAGAACTCGGCAGTGGTGGCGATGGAGCACTCGGTCACCGACTGGTCGTTGTTGCCGTTGGCGATGGCGTCATTCTCCAGGGGAGGGTCCAGGGCGAAGGCGTCGTCCTGTTGCTGGGAGGGGGTGGTGCCCCCCAGACTCTCCTCATGCAGCTTGAAGGTGTATTTCTTGAGCGGCGCTGGCTGGAAGATGGACTCGTCGCTGCTGGAGTCACTGTCGTCAGCCCCCGGGGGGGTGGGTGAGGGGGGCTGCACCCGGATGACAGGCTCCTTCAGGAGGTGCTGATCGTGCTCCTCCTGCAGGTTCAGCTCGATGGCCTCCAGCCTTTCCTCGGAGCCTCCTCTCCTCCGCTCTCGGCTAGTCCCTCGGCTCTCCCCTTTCCCAGGTGCTTCGCTGTCCAGGGCGTTGATGGGCGGGGGTGGCGGGAACTCGATGTATGCCACCCGGTTCTCCTTCGGCCGCTTCTCCCGCCCGCCCGCCTTCCCGGGCCAGGGCGCCGCCTCTTCCTCTTCCGACTCTTCGGACACCTCAGGGATGGGGCTTGGCTTCCCGAGCGCCGTCGGCAGCTGGGACGAGAGCTCGTAGCTGACCTCCTCGGAGCTGGGGGTTTCCGGGGTGAGGGGGCTCTTGCCGGAACTTTCGATGAGCGAGACTTGCTCCAAGGTGTCATCTTCGGGGCTGCCCTGAGGGGACGAAGTTGGCTGCTTGTGCTGGCGGACAGTGTAGAAGGTGCCGCGAGTCTCCTGCACCGTCCTGCTCTCCTGACTGATGGTCCTTTTGAAAGCTCCTTGGTGTGGGCCCGCCGTTTCCCTCTCGTACTGCTTGCCCATCTGCACGACACTGACGTATACCGGCAACGCCTTTATCTCCTTAAACCCTTCGATGCTGGCCAGCGGCGCCACCTTCTCCAAATACTCGACCGGACTCCGGTCGAAGAATTCGCTCAACGCCGCATCTTTAACCGGACTGAACTCCAGAGAGTCGGGCGACTTGACCGGGGAGGTTTCCAGATCCTCCCGACTGCCGTCTGCGTCCGTGCGATCGCCGTAGCCAGGAGTCGGAATGCCGGTGTCCACTACTTCGGAAAGCTGCTTCCCTTTCTTGGTCCGACCGAGGGTCATGCTGGACACGCCGGTGAGCGGCTCGGTCTTGTGGGATTTCACCAGATCACCGTTGCATTCGGCCATCTTGACTCCCAGTTTGGACTTTTCCTCTGAGATTCTGACAGGGATCTGTGACAGGCCAGAGCTCTCCTTTCTCACAGCTTTTCCTCTCGTCTGCTCACCGGTACGATCACCCTCCTCTCTCTTGACGAGCTCCGTGTAAACCATTTTCTTGGAAGGAGACGGCGCCACAGCCTCTTCTTTTACTGGAGGCCTGTTACTTGCCAGTAGCTCCTTCTCCAGTACGTGTCCGTTGATGTTAAATTCCGCCTGGACAATGTCGTTTTCCTTCAGGCTATCATGCACCAGCACGTGTGTAAGCTTGTCCCGGTGCAATTTGTGGTGGGAATTTCCACAGTTCTCCCAAGTCCGATAAACAACCGTCCTCTCTTTCTCAGGTCTGACCTGGGATGCAGGGTCTTTACTCAAAGGTGCCTCTTTCTCAGGTGACCGTACCGTGCCTTTTATGCCGAACGTCAACGGCTTGGGAGCAGTGGCCGGAAGTTGGGGAACGTTTGGCACAGCGTCCATCGCCTTCTGAAGGGTTGACAGCGCTGATTCGGTGCCCACGTTGAAGCAGCCAAGGTCTTTCAGCTTATTGGCGTAGGCCTCCTTTATTGTTGAGATAGCCCCCTCGGCAGCCATCTTGTGATTGCCGTCTCTCAAAGAAGACTGGTAGACGGGCAGCTTGCTCTCCCGCCCTCTCTTCAGGGGCAGGCTCTGCGGCCCTTCTGGCAGTTTCTTTTCGAGGAGGCTTGCTCTTCCTCCACCTTCGTCGTCACTGCCGGAAGCGTGAGGCCCGGGAAACTTCCGGCACTTTCCGTCACCTTGCTCGGTCTGCTCGGGGTACCGCGGGGACTCGCCGTTTCTCGGCAAGGGGCGGGTCCTGATCTGTTTGCAATGGGTCACCAGTGGTGACGGATCCTCGCCCTGCCTCGTTTTCTCTCTTGCGCCCTCCAAAGGGGCGCTGAGCGCCGCCTGTGGGCAGGACGCCAGCAGCTCCGCCGCCCTCTTCTCTTCCTCCCGCACCGAGTACCTGCGGAAGGAGCGGTCGCTCTGTTTCTCTGGGCTCCCCTCGCCGCCTAGCGGGAAGTCGCCAAGCCGGAGTTTCTCGGCGCTGCCGCCGGTGGAACAGGGCGCCGGCCGCGTCCCGTCCCTCCCGCGCGGCTTCTTCTCCGGCGACTGCAGCTCGTCGTTCAACTTCTCCGTCTTGTCCCGGAAGAACTGAGACACCTCGGTCAGCTTTTCCTCGGCTTCCTTCACCGTCCTGTCCACCCAGTCCTCGTAGGTCAGCTTTTCCCGTCCGCCGTTGGGCCTGTCCTCGGTGAACCGCATCCACACGGTGTGCTTGGGGCTGCCGGGCTCTGGCGGGTAGTGGAGCAGTGCGACCTTCTCGTAGGCCTCCTCCTGGCTGCCACCTTTGCCCGTGCTTGCAGAGACCACTCCGCGAAGCTTGGCGACCTCACTCTCCTCTGGCGCAGAATCGCTCTTCCTTCTGTAATGGCCAGCCGGCCCCGCCTCGGCACCGAGGAGCTGAGGTTGCTCGGTGACTGACTCCTCGGTGTCCGAGTGCGAGATGTCCATCTTCTCGGAAAGGAGCATTTTCTCCGCAAACCTGTAGGACTCCCCTCTCAGCTCCGAGAACTCATCGTCGTGGTACTCGACGGAGTGCTGCGTGAGGAGCTTCAGGGTTTTATACGAGTCATCAGAGACCAGCTGTGCTGAGCTGGGCCGGCTGTCGTCGTCCTGGGAGACGGGTGTGTTCACCCTCGAGGATTCCATGTAGGAGGGAAGGGATTCTTCCGCGGTCAGCTCCTCTTCCTCTTGCTGCCCCTGCTCGTCCGGACAGATCTCAAACTTGGTCTCCCTCGCTTCGCCATCTTTCTGATAAGCAAACAGCTCCCTCTCCGGCTGGGATTTTGTCTCTCTGACAATGATCTCCGTCGGGTCCACTTTGTTCCCTTTCTCAATGTGCAACTCGATGATCCTTTCCACTTTCGGCTTCAGATTGGAGTCTTTATCGAGGTACATCATGGGCGCCTCCCCAGGCTTACTGCTTTCTGAAGGGACTGCCGACTTGTGCTCAAATAGACCGGCCAATTCTTTAGAAGGGTCACGGCCTGACTGAAAGGCCTTCATGATATCACGAACGGACATTGTCTCCTCTATCCTTTCGCTGGTTTTGCTCTCAGGGCTGGGTGGTGAGTGATAAACCATCCGAGTGGTGGTGGTGATGTGTGTCTCTTCTTTCACATGAACCTCCTTGGCTCGCAAGCCTTTACTGTCTTCGTCGTCTAGTTGTATTTTAGTTTGGAAAGCCTTCACCTTTTCCTTGATGGAGCCAATTGGCTTCTCTTCCATCTGTGGGAACACCTCCGGGCTTTGTGACGGAGGCAGTCCGTCCACTTTGGGCTCCTGTGTTTCGTCAGGCTCATAGCTCCTGATGACACGCACCACTTCGGTCCGCGTCTCCGTTATAACGGGAGGGATAGGAACATCGTGGAACAGAGGCTTGGGCCCGGTGCTCTCCGCACTCTGAGGGGCGGAGGGCGTCTTTTCACTCCTGGTCTCAAACCCGCTGTCTGACAGAGGACTCTTATCTTGATCATGCTGCGAGAAGTCATCTGGTGACTCCAGGATGGCTTCAGTCACCATCATTGCATCTGCAAGTTTACTCAGCTCCTTCTCTGAAGCAGAGGGCCGAATGGGAGATGGAGGCATTTTAAGTTTATGCTCAGGCAGAGGCATTGCTGGCTTCTGAGCCCTTCTGGAGAACATCTTTTCTTCCCCTTCCTTTCTGATGTCAGTTTGGCGATATTTGTCGGCCATCTTGCTGAAAGTATCAATCCCGAGATCGTTTGTCAAATAGTCGACAACTCTTGCCAAACTGAAGTCCTTCTCACCCCCGTTCTTAGTTTTCATGTGCACATAGGCACCCAATTCCTCGCTGGCCCTTTGCTTTGCTTCCTCGGCATCATCATAATCGAATGTAACCCATTCGCCATCCCCCGAGAGATCGCCGTTCGTCTGAGCTCCTTTGATGCCATGTTTAGTCTCACTCAGGCCGTCCTTCTGCAGGATCTCGCTGACTTTCACCAAGTCTTCCTTCACCTTTTCCACCAGCTTGAAAGGTTCTTCGCTCTCATCTTCGCTCCTCCCTCCTTTGGCGGACACCTCCGAGAAGGCCTTGTCGCTCGAGACATCTGTTTGCAAGATGGCCGTCATCTTCATCAGGTCTTCTTTCATCTCGGCGACATCTTTCAGAATTTCCTGACTCGAGGACAAAGTGGAGGCGGGAGCTAGTTTCAGGGCCGAGGGGGTTAGAAACAAGGAGGATTTCAGGGGGGACAAAGTCCGGGTAAACTGAGACTGAGGTTGCGTGCGTGATTCCGTGGTCAGTGATTTTATTGGCGATAACAAGGCGGCCGCTGACTTGGTCAAGGGGCTGGTGTCTGGGAGTCTCTTTAGCTGTGGCTCCGACAGCACGTTCACAACAGAGTACACCGGTACGGTCATGGTCGATGACGTCACAGACGTGGTGGTGGCGGACGAAGATCTCAACGTGGAATACAAGGACCCCGCGGGTGGTAACCGGATCGTCTGAAAAGCCGACGCTGTGGCGGGCGCCAGGGATTTAAGAGGGGAGAAGGAGACGGTGGTGGTGGCTTGATGGGCTTTCTCTGTCACATCCTGCGCAGCGGCGACAGATTTGGCAGCCAGCACGGCGCCTGGCGCTTTCTCAGGCATAGTGCCAGCCCCTTGACTGGAGAAGAAGGCCGCTGCCGAGGGATACTTGACGGGGGACACTGACCCATTGGTGGCTGGCTGGCCGTTGGTCGGCACGGCCGATTTGAAAGGTGAGAACGCGGCCTCAGCGACCGACTTGATGGGAGATGACCCCGAGCTGGTCAGCGATTTCATGGAGGTGGACAGGACCGTGGGCGCGGCGGTGGTCTTGAACGACAAAGTGGACGCGTACATGTTAAAAGCAGCCTTAGGTGAAGCCGGTGGGGTCATGGTGATGGAGGATCTCTCCAGCAGCAATCCAGCCGTCGTCGCGGGCGACAGCCGTGAGGAAAACAACGAAGCGGCTATTCCCTTCCCAGACGGAGATTCTGGCACTGCCGATGCTTTCACAGGTGAAGAGTTCAAAGCTGAGGAGGATTTCATGGAATACTGTGTCTGTGTCACTACAGTTTTGATAGGTGAAGGTGCGGACTTAAACGATCTGATCGGAGATGCTAAATCGCTCACGGATCTGACTGAGGACGCTGTGGAAGCTCCTAAGGTTGATTTGATGGGTGAAGAAGAGGAGACAGACCAGACTGACTTTAACGGGGACGCTGTCGGTGTGTTGGATGTCGAATTCGACAGAGATGCAATCCCGGACTTCACTGCTCCAGCTACAGAAATGGGAGCAGCTGCCCAGGACTGAAAAGGTCTTGTGGAAAAGACTGGCTTATAGGAGTACGGTGCCGGAAGAGACCTGGTGGTTCCTGTGCTCCGTTCAATAATTTCTTAAAAGGTTCCGGAAACAAAATTCAAATGAATCAACGAAAGAAAAAATCAACGAGAAAAATTAAAGAAACGGAAAGACGAGAGAGAGAGAGAGAGAGGAGAGAGAAGAAAGTTTGGTCAGTGAATCAGATTAAACCAGTTGGAAGGAAAAAGTATAAAACATTTCAAAAGGTATGGTGATTAATTCAGTGAAAAAGTCATTTGAATTACTCGGTGCAGAAAGAATGGTCACGCTTATTTCTCTATGTCTGACAAAAAATGCTCAAACAGTAACAGAAACAAAGCAGCAAGGATGCAGAAATAACTTCAGGAGACAGACACAGGATTGGGAATTAGGGATGAAAAGGCAAATAAAGCACTGACATGAAACAAACAGTGAGAACTGCAAAAGGAGACTTAAAGCTACACTCGACATCATGGCTCCTGCCATGCCCGGCATCACTGCCTTTAACCAGGTTTTCAAAGAAGTGGAAGGATTTGGAATATTGAATTATTTTGTTCCATTAACACCTCTAGAGAAACTCCTTTTCCTTCTTAAGCAAATTACTGTCCAAGGAGGAATAATTAAGACCAGTTAGTGTTATGATCTTAACAGAGCCGGTACAACAGAAAATGCCAATATCTTTCCCTATCAATCTGATACACTTTCAATTTATCAGACAGTGAGTGATATTGAAATCTCTTGCTACATAAACACGATCCAAAAAGCACTATGCTTCAAAAAGGATTAGAAAATGACCAAATATTTCACTGCCCATAATCTATAATGCTGTGGTCTTTATTTCTTTACTTTTCAAATTTTATTTGTTTCCTAAAGAGTTGACCTTAAGTATCCGTACTTAAGATGCCACTATAATGCGACGACTGTAAATTTTTCACTGTATTCATTTAAGTGCATCTGACAATAAAGCTAATTCAATTCAATTCAATTCACGGTGTCAGCTTGGTTCACTGGCAGTGCAATCGTCAGAAACAACAGGACCACGTGTCACAACAGATGCTGGAGAACAAAACCAGGGCAGTCACTCCAGTGAGGTACTGATGGAGAGCTGTGCCATCTTTCAGCCAAGACGTTAAACTGAGGGCTCTCTTGAGTGAGCGTAACTGATCTAGTGGCCCCCATTTCAAAACGGAGAGGGTGAGTCAGGAGTCCTAGCCAATATTTATCCCTCAACCAACATCACCAAAAACCCATTAACTCAAGGCTCTTTGCTCCAATATTACTGAGCTCATGTCAAGCTTACTTCCTGCGTAAGAACATAAGAACCAGGAGCAGGAGTAGACCATCTGGCCCTTCAAACCTGCTCCGCCATTCACTAAGATCTTGGCTGATCTTTTCGTGGCCTCAGTCCCAATTACCTACCCTCTCACCATAACCCTTAATTCCTTTACTGTTCAAAACATTTTCAACCTTAGCCTTAAAAGCATTTACTGAGGAAGCCTCGACCACTTTACTGGGCAGGGAATTCCACAGATTCACAACCCTTCGAATGAAGAAGGTCCCCCCACAATTCAGTCCGAAATCCGCTCCCCCTAACTTTGAGGCTGAGTGCTCTTGTTTGAGTTTCACCCACCAGTGGAAACATCCTCCCTGTTTCTATCTTATCAATTCCTTTCATAACAGGAGAGAGTGCGCTTTAATAATTGTAATTTGGTTGGGGATTGAGTTGTAGACAGCACTTTACCATCACTTTGCCTTTAACTCTGTGACAGGTGTCAAAACCTGTGGTACCTTCAGTGTTTTCCGATTAACCGGTGACCCACCCAGGACAAAGACGAGCTCTCATTTTTACTGGGATTACTGCTCAAGAAACTGAACTTCAGACACGTAATACAGAAGAATACATCACCATCAGCATGGAATCAACTTTCATATGAGCAGCAAATTATATACATGTATATTAAAAAAATGAAATGTAATGGAAAAAAGTAACTTGAGTGGAGGTTTGCAAATCAAAGTTGGACCTGGCTTTCCAGATATACATCCAGACAGGTGACTATGGTAAAATACAGCACAATTTCAGCTATTCATGCGTTTTGTTTTAGAATTCAGAGGTCATGAACAGGCATCAAATAATATAAACAGCAAGGAGAATAGACTCACTCATTCCGGGTTCCGCTAGATAGCTGTAACGCTTGCGCAACGCCATGGATGCAAAAGACTGACGATGTTCTGAAGCTTTCTCGACCTGGGGGAAAAGACGACATGAAGCCATTTTGCCATCCAAATTGAAATATCTTCCATGAGATTTTCCAAAGATGCCACTCCTCTCCACAGAAATTTGTCACATAGAAGAGATCAAGGGGTCTAGGAACAGGGACTTGACTTGGATGGGAAGGGGTTGGCCAAGTGGTATTATCACTTGCCTATTAGTCCAGAGACCTAGGTGGTATTCTGGGATGCTTTGTTCGAATCCCACCACCAGCTGATGGTGGAATTTGAATTTGATGACAAAATCAAATCCAGAATGTTTTGTCCAATGGTCACCAGGAATCCATTGCTGACTGCCAGAAAAGGCCAGTTGTTTCACGAACGTCCTTTCGAGAAGGAAACTGCCACCCTTACCTGGTCTGGCCTACATGTGACTCCAGACCCACAGCAATGTGGTTGACTCTTAACTGGGCAATAATTGTTGGCCTAGACGGACACACCCTCATCCCATGAATGAATAAAAGAAAATGGTCAGCCATGGTCATACTGAGCAGCACAGCAGGGCTGAATGGCCGACTTCCTTTATTTCTAAACAGCCAACTGAAGCAACATGTGTTCTGATGTGGCTGTCAAGTCATCTCCCATTTTCCGCCCCCTGACAACATGCACACAGAATGTTTTAAGAAATGAAGTGACACATTCTTATATTAATTATTCTCAGATTAATCCTAACTCCATTAATTCCTCTTTCAGGTATGATATTGCTGCCTCCCCCTACTACAAAGTCAGAATGGCACAGTCTATGACTATCCCAGTTGTCACCATCAAGCCCAGGCCTTGCCGGGACAGAGGGAAATACTGTTCCTGCGTGGGGGGGGGGGGGGGGGGGGTGGGCTGATCCAGTTTCCAGCAAAGCTGGGCTCAGCATGAATGAGGGTGAACAGACTGAAATAACAGGGAAGGGAGCTCACAAAATATACACAGGTGTCAAACTGGGCTCGACATTTCAATCAAATCTAGCTCCTTCAGTGAAAGGTGTAGCTATAGGTAAGTACATGTTAGCTTTCCGCCTGGTTAAACCGATTAGTTTTAGTAATAAAGCGTGTTACAATCTTTTTCTTACAAAGCGACTTGATTTTACAACAAATACCCTGGTGATTAATGCTGGTATAGGAAGCACGTTGTGAATTAAATCCCAGCTTCACGCTCCAGCATTAGACACCCAGGAATACTGGTTAACGAGCACACACAGGATGCGACCATTGAGCCATGGCAGTTGAGCCAGTCCTCACAATACAGATTAATGTTTCCTCTCTCTTCACCCGAAACCTAACTACATCGTAATGTGCTTCATTCCAGATATCACCGAGATAGTTGCCACGGCACCAGTGCACAATTTCAGTCTTCCAATGGAAAATTCCACTAATGCAACCCTCTGGGAAAATGGAACAGGATCATTTTGCCAGCTGATTTCGTAATTGCAAAGAGAAAACTGAAGGGGCTCGCCCTATCCAATCTGATTCAGCTTGAGAAGTTTGGCCAATGGACGCTGATGTGAGGAGAGTCAGGGTGATCACCGACACCAGCTGAACCCAACTGCAGACTGGCCCCTGCAATAACTCAAGAGTCGTCAAGTTTTAGACAGATTATCAGATTTTCCTTTACCTCTTCGTCTGGATCAGATTCAGTTTCCTTATGATCCCAAGAAGCAGTGCAGAGACAGGGAGTATTACAATGGACAGCAGGGAAAAGAAACATCAGATGTGAAAAGAGGATCCAGTCAGTAGCATGGAAGGCAAGCTGATTAACACAAGATCAACACAAGCCCAAAGCTAGCAAAACCAAAGTATTTAATGATTCCATTTACACAAAAGTCCACAACAAATGATGGAATATGCTACAGTATAGCTTTCCGAATTAGCACCCAGCACGAGGGCTTCATAAAGAAACCACGCTTTCATCGAGACAACCATCTTGAGGGGTGAATAAAACTGTAAAAGAAGGTGGAGAATCTTACAACAGGACAGTGTTTCTAACTTCTAAAGGCTCTTTAGCATATTTAAGGAAGTTCTCTCTCTCCAAAAGAAGACCTGCTTGTTAAAGTCTTTGCACATACTTTTTTGTGAGCTGGCAGGGTTATGTTCAGATTACAGATTGCTGCCTGTGGTAATCCTTTGGATGTTTTCGGTTCCTTGAGGAAGGACAGACGGCCACATGGCTCCTGGCTGTTGTCTCGGACCTGGAATGAAAAAGCATTCAACGTTACGTGACAGGCAACGCTGTTGAGCTGTCCACCCTGGATTGACCAAGGTCATCGGAAGCTGCCTCGCCAGCGAGCTATCTTGTTGGCTGTTTGTGGGATCTTGCTGTGCACGGTGCATTGGTGGTCTTCAGAACCAGCAGATGCAGGGCAGTGCTCACTGTACAACATCTAAACGCGTACCAAGGGAGACCTGTACTGCGTTGTTCATCCCGAAATCAACATCTGGAAAATCATCTATCTACTCAATGTCAGCAGATTGTGTGGGATCTTGCTGTGCCCAATTAGCTGCCATGTGACCCTACAATACAACAATGAATACAATTCAATAGCTGCACAGAGGCCCCAAAGACATGAAATGGTCAATACATACACAGGTCATTCTATCCTCTTGATTAAAGATTGCTTCACTCAGCATTAGATCAAGTTGTCTTTGTTTTGCAGCATCTTTATGCTGCTTTCAGCTACAAAAAAAAAGAAACCACTATTTTATGGCAAAGGTTTTGGAACTGGAAGTGCAATAGGCTGGTCACCACGTCCTTATCATCATCAGCTGGAGTTCTGAATGAAAACCCATTAAGTTAGCATCTAAAAATAGCACAAAGTACATCTCTCCCGGCACACTTAGAAGGAGTTTCAAAGTAGACATGAAGCTTTAGACACATGCCTCTTCCTTCCTCACTTATACAAAGTCGCTATTATGTCTATGCTTGGGGCAAGGACCACGAGGGAAGTGTTTTGCACCGAAACATTCGTGAACAAAATCAATCTCTGTCTGAATATCTGAAGCCTAACAAAGTGGTGATTGTTGCAGCCGGTTCCCATGCACATCCCCAGTTCCATTCAACAGGGGCAGCCATCTGAATCTTAAACTCTTGATGTGCCTTGCTAAATCTCTCGGGCTCACCCTGCTCCTGTTAAGACACATCCCCCTTTTGACCAGGTTTTCAATCACCCGCCCTAACATCTCTTCACGAGCAGGTGATCTATTTTGGACGGCGTTAGCCTAGGAGCTGGATCTGCTTTTCTCGCCTGAAATGAGAGATTCGACTTTGGTTGAACATTCCATCCTATACATGGAAGCTCTGAGAATGCAGCACATTCAGACAAAATCTGCCTTGAATCTATGACAAGAAGCTCACGAGTGAGAACACTGAACCAAACTGACTCCACTAGGAGACAGTGAGGCCTGCCGATGCTGGAGATCAGAACTGAGTGTGTGTTGCTGGAAAAGCACAGCAGGTCAGACAGCATCCGGGAAGCAGAAGAATCGACTTTTTGGGCATAAGTTCTTCATCAAGAATTTCCTGATGAAGGGCTCCGGCCCTCAACGTTGATTTTCCTGCTCCTTGGATGCTGCCTGGCCTGCTGTGCTTTTCCAGCAACACACTCTCAAACTGACTCCACATTAACCAAGCTATTGATCACCTGTCCTGATGTCACTTCCTCTTCCTTTGGCTGGTTACAGTCCAGTAGTGTGTCACTAATAAGGTGCATCAGTAAGTTGTTGTTGCTTTCTTACCTTCACACCAAAGGGCAACCGATTCTCTTTGAAGGCATAGAAGTTGAACACCAGCTGCTGGCCTGCTTTGGCGAGGGGAACCAGGTTTCCATAGCAATCCACAAAGATGGGTTTACCTTCCAGGACCTGTTCACAAGATTACAAAAAAGCACAACTGGTGACTGAAGGAAGGCAAGGCCGTTCTAACCAGCTTACGTTCAAGACATTTACAGAACAAAGCTCTTTGCAATCCCAGTCCTGGACAAACAAAGCCTATTCAAAATGATTTAATGGTTTCTCAATTCGGACAATGGAGCATAATCTGGAGAACTTGAACCTTGTGCTGCTTCTGCCTGCATTCAGCCTGGAGTCTGTCGATTTTTTAAAATCCATTCGTAGGAAGTGGGCATCGCTGGCTGGCCAGCATTTATTGCCCATCCTAAGCTGCCCCTTGAGAAGGTAGTGATGAGCTGCCTTTTTGAATCCCTGCAATCCAAGTGTTGTAAGGTGACCCGGAATACCCTTGGGGAGGGAATTCCAGGATTCTGACCCAGTGACACTGAAGGAATGGGGATATATTTCCAAGTCAGGATGGTGAGTGGCCTAGAGGAGAACTTGCAGGGAGTGGTGTTCCCATGTATCTGCGTCCCTTATCCTTCTTGATGGAAGTGGTCACGGGTTTGAAAGATTCTGTCTAAAGATTTTTGGTTAATGTCTGCAGTGTATCTTACAGATGGTACACACTGCTTCTGAACATCAGTGGTGGAGGGAGAAGATGCTTGTGGCTGTGGGACCAATCAAGAGGGTTGCTTTGTCCTGGATGGTGTCAAGCTTCTTGAGTGTTGTTGGAACTGCACCCAATCAGACAAGTGGGGAGTATTCCATCACACTCCTGACTTGTGCCTTGTAGATGGTGGGCAGGCTTTGGGGAGTCAGGAGATGAGTTATTTGCCACAGTCTTCCTTGCCTCTGATCTGATCTTAGAGCCACTGTGTTTATGTGGCAAGTCCAGTTGAGTTTCAGGTCAATGACGACCTCCAGTGTATTGATAATGGGGGAATTCAGTGACGGTTACACTATTGAATGGCTAGATTATTTCTTATTGAAGATGGTCATAGCTTGGCATTTGTGTGGCACGAATGTTACTTGCCACTTGTGAGCCCAAGCCTGGATATTGTCTAGATCTCGGTATATGTAAATATGGACTGTTTCAATACCTTAGGAATCGCAAATAGTGCTGAATACTGTGCAATCATCAGCGAACATCCTCAGTTCTGAATTTATAATGGAGGGAAGGTCATTGATGAAGCAGCTGAAGATTGTTGGGCTGAGGACACTACCCTGAGGAACTCCTGCAGAGATGTGGATATTTGTGGAGCCTCCTCCTCCAGTGAGTTGTTTAATTGTCCAACACTATTCACAGCTAGACATGACAGGACTGCCGAGCTTAGGTCTGATCCATGCAAGTAGTCCTGTTTGGTAGCCTCACCAGGTTGACACCTCATTTTACACCTGCACTCTACATTCAACCAGGGTTGATCTGTGGCTTGATGGTAATGGCTGAGTAGGGGATTTGACTGGCCATGAGGTTACAGACTGTGGTGGAGTACAATTCCTCTGCTATTGATGACGCACTGCACTTCATGGATGCCAAGTGTGAAGTTGCTAGATCTGTTTGAAGTCTGTCCCACTTAGCATGGTGATAGTGCCACACAACACGATGGAGGTTAGTCTCAAAGTGAAGGTGGGCCTTTATCTCCACCAGGACTGTGCGGTGGTCATTCCTACTGACACTGTCATGGACAGATGTATCTGCAGCTGGCAGATTGGTAGGGATGAGGTCCAGTACGTTTTTCCCTCTTGTTGGTTCCCTCACCACCCGCCGCAGACTCAGTCTAGTAGCTATGTCCTTTAGGACCCAAACAGCTCAGTCAGTAATGCTGCTGCCGAGCCACTCCTGGTGGGGGACATTGAAAGCCCCCACCCAGGGCACGTTATGCCCATGCCACCCTCAGTGCTTCCTCCAAACACGTTCAACACAGAGGAGTACTGCCTCATCAGCTGAGGGAGGACAGTACATGGTAATCAGCAGGAGGTTTCCTTGCCCATGTTTCACCTGAAGCCATGATGTCATGGGGTCCAGGGTCAATGTTGAGGACTCCCAGAACAACTCTCTCCCTACTGTATACCACTGTAGTGCCATCTCTGCTGGGCCTGTCCTGCCGGTGAAACAGGACATATTCAGGGATGGTGATGGTGGTATCTGGGACATTGTCCATAAAGTACGATTCTGTTAGCATGGCTATGTCAGGCTGTTGCTTGACGAGTCTGTGAAACAGCTCTCCCAATTTTGGCACTAGCCCCCAGTCGTTAATAAGGAGGACTTTACAGGGTCAACAAGGCTGTTTCTGCTGTTGTCTTTTCTGGTGTCTAGGTTAATGCCATGTGATCTACTTGTTGAGACTTTGTAGCGACTGATACAACTGAGTGGCTCGCTAGGCCATTTCGGAGCCAATCACATTGCTGTTGGTCTGCAGTCATATCCAGGCCTGACCAGGTAAGGACGCAGAGTTCCTTCCCTGAAGAACAGTAATGAAGGAGTTGGGATTTTCTGACAAATGACAATGGAGTTACGGTCATCATTAGATTCTTAATTCAAATTTCACCACCTGTCATGGTGGGATTCGATCCCAGGTCCCCAGAACATGAGCTGAGCTTCTGTTTTGATCGTCTAATGATAATATCACATGGCCATCACTTTCCCTTTCATTAGGTTAGCTACCAGGTATATTAGTGGGTCTTTTTGAGGGAGGGGGGACAGGGCTCCAAATTGAAGGTAGAATGGAAGGGAAGCAAGAAGGCATTTTTCTCAAAGAAAGGAGTTGGTGACAATCAGATGCACAAGGCTATGCCACTATTTAAATAGTGACCACCAGTCTGGACCTCAACCCCATTTATCTGCCCTGGATCCTGATCGCTCTATACTATTAACCCGTCTGAAAGCTCCAATCAACCCTCAGTAGCTGCATCTTTTCGGGAGGCACATTTCGACTCTCTTTAGTACAAAAAAAGAGCTGCTTGACTTCACTCCTTAAAGACACAGCTCTCGTTTTAAGACTCTTCCCCACATTTTTGATTCCCCAATCAGAGGGAGGTTTCCCCATAACTACCCCCCTGAGTCCTTTTGAGTGTGCAACACTGTGACAGACAAGACAAAATCTACAGACGGGGGGGGGGGATCCAGAGGTGGATCACGAATCTCTGCACAAAGTGATCTGGAGTAATCTGTTACAGCTCACTATGAAGCGTCGCGCCTCCCGTGTATAACCAAAAGGCAGGGTGAAAAGGTGACACCGTACCTCGATGTCTTTGCTTCGAGCCACTTCGGTGAAATTTTCCTGCTGCTCCAGCGTTTTATCGACTTTATCATCCGTCATGCAGAAGCAACGTAGACGGGCCTCCACGGGGTCGTGCATTTTGGCAAATACAACAAACTTGGCCATGTACGGGACACAGATTAACTCCCTGTAGAGTTGAGTGGCCAAGCTAACCGTCTCTGGCACCTGACGGCAGTCGACCAGCCAAAATCTGTGCATGGAATCATAGAAACATGAAGATCAGTGAGACCTCAAGCGGTTGGCACACACTCATACCAACACACTCGATCAGACAAAACAGGAGACTGCAAGCTACTTTCGAAACCAGGTCACATGAATATTTTAATCAGACATCGTTTCTCTTTTGAAAGTTAATAATTAGCCACTTGGAACCAAAATAATCAAAGAAACAGTCTTACTGGTGCAGTGACATTTTGAGAGCATCCTGCATACTTGGGGCTTTTTAACCACTTTATTCAAGTATGAAAACAATAATTATCTGTGTCTAACATCGAAAGAAAATGAAGAGATGTGAATGTAGGGGTGCAACAGAAATTGCTAAGAGTTTCTGAGTTTGTTTAGAAACCTTTCTAATGAATAAAACTGTCACGAGGACCTCTTATAGTTGTACTTGAAGCAGGTTTAATGGTTTTGAAAATTGTAGGTTGTCAATAAATAATGTGGACATCACAGATAGTGAAAGGGTCAAAAGTTCACAAGACAGACCGACAATAGTAAGCACGGGCTAACTGGTCTCAACAAAAAAAAAAGAAGCATTTTCTAAAGGCTGAGTTCAATAAAATACCGGAACTTGGTTTAATCTTTCTAAAACGTTTATGCAAACGGAAAAAATTACAAATTAAACTGACAGTCACAAAGATCGGAGGGAAATTAATTTGTAAAGAGGGCGTAAGATAACGAAAAGATGTGGATAGGTTTAGGGAGTTGGCAACGGTCTGGCAAATGGGATATAAAGTCAGAAAATGTCCTAATGAAAGTGTTGATCTTGGCAGGAGGAATTTTAAAAAATATACATTATCGAAACGGTGAGAGCTCAGAGACGCAGACAGCAGAGTGTCTTCGTGCATGAATCACAAAATGGTCTGAATGCAGATACAGGAAGTAATCAGGAAAGTGGATAGCATTTAATTGCCAGGTGGGGAATTGAATTCAAAAGTAGGGAGGGTATACATCAATTAGAGAGGGCAATGGTGAGACCATATCTGGAGTGCTATGTTGTGTATATATATATATATATATACATAAAAAAATCAGAGAATCCTACCGTGTGGAATCAGGCCAATCGACCCATCAAGTCCACACCGACCCTCTGAAGATCATCCCACAGAGACCCAACCACAACCCTGGAACCCTGCATTTCCCATGGTTAATCCAGCTATCCTTCACATCTCTGGACACTATGGGCAATTTAGCATGGCCGATCCACCTAACCTGCTCATATTTGGACTATGGGGAGAAACTGGAGCACCCAGAGGAAACCCTCACACACCCGGGGAGAATGTGCAAACTCCACACGGGCTGTCTCCCGAGGGTGGAATCAAGCCTGCGCCTCTGGCGCTGTGAGACAGAAGTGCTAACCAATGAACCACCACTGCACCGCACCGCAGCCCCCCTCCCCCCGACATGTATTGGTCAGATATAGAGGGCAATGGTGAGGCTGCATCTGGAGTACTATGTAATGTTTCGATCTCCTTATCTAAGTAAGGATGTAAATACATTCGAGCAGTTCAGAGAAGGTTCACCAGAGTAATCCCGAGAACGAGGGTTTTATCTTTTGAGGATAGCTTGGACAAACTAGGCTGGTATCCACTGGAGTCTAGAAGAGTAAGAGGCAACAGTTAAAACGTATCCAATCATGAGAGGTATTGATAAACAAAATGTTGAAAATGTGCCTGCTCTAATGGGAGAATCTACAACCAGGAGGGTCACTGCGTAAAGTGAGGAGTTGCCCACTTGAGACGGTGCTGAGGAATAAGTATTTGTCACAGCAGGTCATGGGTCTTTAGAATTCTCTTCTTGAAATCGTGGTGGAAATAGCGCCTGAGTATTTTTAAGATAGCAATAGATGGATTTTGACAAGCAAAGTGCTGAAAGGTTATCAAGGGCAGGCATGAATATGGAGAATTCAGGTTAGCTCTGACCCTATGGCTCGAAAGGCCGAGTGATCTACTCTCAGTCCTATGATGGAAGGTGTGAAGTGATCTAGTGTGTAGCAGAGAACAGAGAGGGCACAGTGTAGTGAGAGTTCAGGAGCAGTTCAAAATAACTCTGCTACCAGGGGGCAGGTTTAAAGGAACAAACTCCCCAAGCGATTTTCTCCTATTCCCTATCCAAAACTAATGAGGGCAACCGACCATCATACATCGGATTTTGAACGCAGGGGCTTGGTAGCAATTTGATGCTATGGAAGTGTCTTCATGTTCTTCCTTAGTATTTCTTTCACATGCTTTATTTTAAAAAGGCTCTTAAAATCTCGACAATTTAGTGGGATATGGCCCAGTCCGGAGAACTCAGAAACACTCAATGATTTAAATTAAGCAACATAAAACAAAAAGTGGCAGTTCAGAAACGATGAGTTAAATTTCACTTTGAAGGTATTCAAAGCCGAAACTAAACACTATTAAAACACGACATGACAGATCACTTACAGAGCAAACAAGAAGAGCCATTAATTTTGAGAACTGAAATATGAAAACATTCTTCAGGCAGAACACGTGTCTGCATGTACAGGACAAAGATTAAAATCCAAACAGGTATTCCTGACAAATCAACCTCCTTGTTAAAATAGCAAAATTGTTTACTCATTTAGCTTTGCAAACAGAGTTGAAGTAGTAATTTGGCTATTTTCATCACAGCTTCAGCACATTTGGTTAGAATTATCGACAAGTGAAGGAACATCCTTTGTGCCCTCCAGCTAAAACAGCAGGATGCTTAGCAAGGCAAATTGTTTTGGAAAACCGTACCTGGCTGAAACATTTGTTGTGAAGGAGACAGCATCATTCACAAAGGTTAATGGTGTAGTTCCTGTGATCTCTTCCCACTGAGCAGGTGATGTACCTCCTACCAAGTAAAAAGAGAAAATGACAGCAGTGAGAACAAGTGATGTAGGCCTTTGGCTTCCTCACAGTATAACAATGATAAGACTTCATTTCTGGAATATCAAATACACAGTGTCTAAATCTACCTCATAACAGTTTTTATAGATGCACCATAGAACACATCCTATCCACACACATCACAACTCGATAGGGCAACAGCTCTGCCCAAGACCTCAAGAAATTATTCAGAGTTGTAAACACCACCCAGTCCATCGTGCAAACCAACCTCCCTTCCACTGACTCCATCTACACTTCCCACTGCCTTGGGAAAGCAGCCCACATAAATCAACCTCCCACCCTGGTCATACTCTCTTCCATCGTGCAGAAGGTACAGAAGTTTGAAAACACGCACCAACAGATTCAAGAACAGCTTCTTCCCTGCTGTTAGCAGACTGATGAATGGACCTCTCGTATATTTGTGCTCATCTTTCTCTGCATTTTCTCTGAAACTGTCACACTATATTTTGCATTCAGTTCTATTACCCTGATGTACTTATGTAAAGCATGATTCATCTGGGTAGCACGGAAAACAATACTTTTCACTGTATCTCCGTACATGTGAAAATAATAAATCAAATCAGATACACTTTGACACATGGAACCTCCAACCAGTCTAGGTGGTTTATTGTCACCTTCATCACAATTCCGTGTGCAGTAACAAGTTACCTGTGTATAAGGGGAAATACTGGGACAATTGTGTAAAGGCTAAATATATGAGGCAGGATGTAACAACACTAGTGTTTAATCACGTCAGGAGTGTGATGGAATACTCTCCACTTGTCTGGATCGGTAAAGTTACAGCAATAGAGGCAGTGGCATCGTGATATCACAGGCTAGCAATCCAGAACTCTTTGCTAATTTTCTCAGTACATGCATTTAAATCCCACCATGGTGAAATTTGAATTTGATAAAATCTGGCATTGAAAGTTTATAGAAAACATGAAATCACTGCTGACTGTCAGTAAAACCGTTCTGGGTCATGAATGTCCTTTTGGGAATGATATCTACTGTCCTTACCTGTGGCCTACAGCAATAGTGTTGACTCTGAGCTGCTTTCTGAAACAGCCCACCAAGCCACTCAATTCCAGCGCAGAAATTCACCACAGATCCTTAGGCAGTACCTTCCAAACCAATCACCACCCTGACTTGGAAATATACTGCCGTTCCTTCATTGAGTCACAATCCTGGAACTCTCTCTCGAAGGGCATTATGGGTCAACCTACAGCACATGGACTGCATCGATTCAAGACAGCAGCTCACCACCACCTTCTCAAGGGGCAATTAGGGACAGGCAATAAATGCTGGCTCAGTCAATGATGCCCATGTCCCACAAGTGAATAATAATTTTTAAAAAAACCACAGCATCGAATAGTATCGGACAGTATGAGGGCAAACCAACCTGTTATACTACACAGCAGCCTGAGGCTTGGTGTTTCCCCTCTGTATCCATTTGAAACATCACCTCCTGATGTTGGCGGCACTGGAATTGTCATAGTGATAGGTTTGTGGAATTTTCTTCTCCTGGGTTCCACAGTCACTATCGGACTAAACGTGGCTCGGTTCCCAAGGATCTTTTTGACGAGTTCGTCTGGGACTGGCTGAGCCTGTGGAATAAGGTCAAATCAAAAGTAAAACTGGATAAGGAGGATCACATTTCCCATCACAGATCAGTTGACAATAGATCACAGAGCTTAAAGCCTACATGCTTTGTAATGTTCAGCTATTTCCAACGAATAGCCTGTATTTGTCAATCTTACCGATACCTCCAGGTCAAAGGGAACAGTGAGACAATTTTCTCAGCCTGACAAGTAGCTGAAAGTTGCAATTAAACCAATGCATCCAGTGGGAATACATTGCTCAGGAATCATGGACACAGGAATTCTCCACAAGGTCCACCTATTTACAAAGTTAAAAATCATACAACACCAGGTTATAGTCCAACAGGTTTAATTGGAAAGCACTAGCTTTCGGAGCAACGCTCCTTCATCAGGTGATTGTCCTGATGAAGGAGCGTCGCTCTGAAAATTATTGTGCTTCCAATTAAACCTGTTGGACTATAACCTGGTGTGTGATTTTTTAACTTTGTACACCCTAGTCCAACACCGGCATCTCCAAATCACACCTATTTACAGAGTAACACAATTAGTAGATGGAGAGCTTTTTGGCCCATCTACCCATAGAATTGATGCATTTCTAATGGTCTTGAAAAAATTACGGACAAGAGAAATAATTCCATTCCTTCTTCATACCCGCTGAAAGTTCTGGTTGCAGTGCCCATGTCACGACAGTAAATTCTTGCCATTTGCGATTGCACCATTCACAGGTTTTGTTTCTTTAATGTATACCCCCACAAACAGTGGGACTTGACTGTAATCTGTTTCACATATTTATCAGTCTCTGATTAAAGTAAGTGTGTTCTTCCTACAGTTTCCATTGCCCTCTGCTTTTACAATCAGACTCTTTATGCTTAAACACTGTACACAGCAGAAAAGCTTTGGATGTATAAAGTCTGAACCTTTCAGTATTTTGAAGGTTTGTACCACATCCACTTTGAGGGGGAATAGAAAGATACTCAGGCTGGTCAATCTACATGAGCAAACCACCAGTATGAAGCTGGGATTAAAACCATCTTCTGTAAGATCACCTCAAGATATTTTGGGATAGGATTTGGTTGCAGAGGTTCAGAGAACACTCTCTGGACAGAGGATGTCTGCTCAGTTTCGTTTTGATGTATTTGTGCAGCCAATACCTCAACCTACAGCATCATCAGCACCTTTACAAACTGTGAAGTAATTATGCAGTGGAACCAGTTGGAACTGGTGCCAGGAGTATGTGTTTAACATGGCAACCCACTGCTACAATAATAATGTGGCAGGATTCTTTCATGAATCCTTTGCTCACAGCAGGAGCCGTGCTCCAAAAGACTGCTGGTTATTGATGAGGCTATAAACTTTAGTACTGATTCCCTGATCCACAGTGTCTGTGGGATCGGTGGATTTACCTTGTATTAATGGCAGAGATTCAGCCTGGATATCATGCAATGTAAAGTAAGCGACAGATGAGTAAAGAGGAGTTTAATAAAGGAAGAGATCTCAAGTCACAGAATGAAGGATTTAACTTTGCTCTTAGGTTCCTGCTAGCGTTGAGCTTAAGGAAACTTGGCAAATCCACTAATAGCAGCTGTGCATATCTGGAATTGGGCTGGAGCGTGCCAAGCTAGACAGAACGATGAACTCAGAATTGGAGCAGCTCCAAAGGATTAACAAACATGAACAAAAAACAGCACCACCTACCTTGAGTGAAGTTGAGGGTAGGGGAAGTTGAAGGGAAAAATCTAAACACGTAATTTGCATTTCTTGAGAGATTATGGATATATAAGACTAGGCTTTGAAAACAAAACAAAAAGAAAGAGAAGATATTGGGAGTGCCAGACAGCTCAAAATGAAGCTCTGTCTCCATCAGGCAGACAGACACTCAGCATCTGGAGGGATTAAGACCTTGCTGCTTTGCAATTGTCCTCAGACCTGGTTGTTAGATCTTGTTTCTGTGTCAAGCAGTTCCTCAGATGCCCGGACTGGCCAAGCTACAATCTGCACTGTTTACACGGTGCACAGACATACCGACAGGGAATAGGCTTCGCAAATCACATCTGGTCACTGAAGGAGTTTGTCTCCAGGCCTCTGAGTGCAAAAGGGTCAGAAATATCGGCAGCCAGTTACATTGGAAATGCAGCATCCATTTTGGCACAGCAAGCTCCCAAGGGAAGTAATGCGATAATAGGGGGCAGCAAAAGGAAAAGCCGAAATATTAGTTCAGGCACTCAAAGCTAACAGAGGTGCTTAAGATCACATGGAGATCAATCAACAGCCAACAGGAATTGGTTCAAAGTGGTTGCCGTGTAATAGGCTGGCACTCTACGTATTTTATGCGATTGCCAGGAGCTTAATGTTAAAAATCACACAACACCAGGTTATAGTCCAACAGGTTTAACTGGAAGCACTAGCTTTCGGAACGCTGCTCCTTCATCAGGTGGTTGTGTGATTTTAAACTTTGTACACCCCAGTCCAACATCGGCATCTCCAAGCCAGGAGCTTATACAGCCTTCCAGAGTTCATCCCTATTTCACAGTACTGTGCTTAGAGGCTCTGCCATCGAATAGATTTCTAGATATTACCTCTAGATTTAAACCATCAGAGGGGAAAGAGATAGTGCCAATCTCCCTGAGGACAAAGGTCAGCTGATGTTCAAACTGAATGGCTCCAGGGGCACATTGACCTGCTCTTATGTTCATTAATGATGAGCATTCGCTGGGTGCCCCAAGATTCAAAACCCAGAGAGAATTTACAATGTTTAAAAGACATTTGGATAAGTACATGAATAGGAAAGGTTTGGAGGGATATGGGCAAGGAACAGGCAGGTGGGACTAGTTTAGTTTGATGTTTCATGTTTGGCATGGACTGGTTAGACTAACGAGTCTGTCTCCATGCTGTTTGACTCTATATGATCATATGCTAGCATTGTTCTGGTATTATTTCATTCCTTTATAGCTGTAAAATCAAAATTAATCAGACACTGATGAAGAGAGCTGAATCTGCAGCTGGAGTGCACTGAGGGTCCCACAGGAAGAGAATGTTTTTTCTGTAAAGTCACTACAGAATTTTCAGAAAATGCAGTACACTTGCCAGCACAGATCTGCTAGTCAACACCCACTTCAGCTTTCTAAAAGGAAAGGCTAAGTCCACAATGCTGAGCTCTCAGAGGAGAGCCCCATTCACAGGAAGTGTGGGTTGGGGAATCGGGGGGGGGGGGGCTGTGATGTTGAAACTTGATCGTTTCCCTCTGCTCCCTTTTTAACACGACCTCTGGCAGAGTGGACAAACCAAACCAGCCCTGTATTTAGATTGAATTCATCCGCAGTCTGTACAATCAAGCATGTTTCAGTTAAAACAACTGCATCTTTAAAGTTGATGGAAAATATTTCGACATGCAGAATAATAATGGTAAAAGCAGGACAGAGTTTAGCACTTAACATAGGGATTTATGACACGGGTACCCACCTGGCTCGCTGAATTGGTGCAAATTTTGGAGTTGGGGACTCGAATATTGATCCAGCTTCCATGCTATTTTGCCAAAGCCCTATGTCCTCCTCAGTCTCAAATTTTCACACCATTCTCCTTTTGTTTTGACCATAGTTTACCAAAGTAGTCCATTCACTGACAATCCCCTGCGTAAACCAAAGACTGTGCTCCCCACAGTGTTACCGATAACTTAAAACGGATTAACTGCTCCCCATTCTCCTTGTTAGTACTAACTACCCACATCCTCAACTACCCAACGAAACGGCCCTTCCACATTCGCTCCAATAAAACTGCTTTTACTAACATCCACAGAATTGCCTGCGCTATGTACTTCTGGCACCTCAAGTCTCTAATGGTTACCATAGTTTCCCGACCCTGCATCATGCTGCTGAATACAATCCATGGTTTTACTGTCTTTCTGGACCCAAGTACCTCGACATGATGATACATCAAAGGCTTCCAGTCAGTGTCACCATCACAGCAGCTATGGTAGGATTCCATTCTCTATGTTTAACACAGTAACAGATGTGTATATCATTTACCTGACTCTGTCAGTCACCAAGTTACTGTTCTGCCATAATGCCTAGGGACAAGGTTACAGAATCTCAAGAATGTGAAACATAGTGGGGTGACTACATTGATGGGATGTGAAATGCTAGTATCCCCACAACGAGTTGTGGTGCAGAGTTAAAATCTCACGTCAGCCCATGGTGGGTTCATGTTTCTAATGTCCCATGAATACTCATTTGCATAATGATTCTTGAAAATATTACATCCTGCATTCTTAATTTTGCATTTGTTGAAAGGCAACATCCACCTGACGGCATTGTGCAAACGTGTGCACGGTCAGCGGTTTCTCTTCATTAACTCTACAGGATGAGGGCAGGCAGAATAATGGCAGCTGGCACAGAGACTCTAGACTAGTCATTGGTGAGTGCGGTTGGGATCATGGAGGAATGGAAGGGGCATCCAGGAAAAGACAGAGGGAGGGGCTGTACGTGGAGGAATGAAATGAGGCCATTTAGAACAGAGTTGAGGAGAAACTTCTTCACCCAGAGAGTGGTGGGTGTATGGAATGCTCTGCCCCAGAAGGCAGTGGAGGGCAAGTCTCTGAAATCTTTCAAGAAAAAGATGGGCAGAGCTCTTAGAGATAGAGGAATCAAGGGTTATGGGGATAAGGCAGGAACAGGATACTGATTGTGGATGATCAGCCACGATCATAATGAATGGTGGTGCTGGCACAAAGGGCCAAACGGCCTACTCCTGCACCTATTGTCTATATGCAAAAGGGCATTCCCACTACTGGGGAGGAGTTAGTGCAGTCAGTCAAAGGAAGGACAAGGGGACTTCAAGAATGATATCAGTACTGTCCAACTGTATGCCCACTTTAGGATTTTATCTGGCAGAATCCATTGGGCTCATCTACAACATTTCAATTATCTCTCACCAGAGTTAATGATCTCAGACACCCTTTTTGACCATGGACAGAAAGGAGAGCCTGCGGTGATGGTGACAAGGTCAGCCAGTGGACCTCACAGAATATGAGCTCTCTCATTGGGGTTGTTAACCTGGCCCAATCAGGGAGCCCAAGCTGGCAGATATAAACAGGAGGTTTAGATTCCCCTCATTTTCTTGGGACTGACTCTGAGCTGGCTGGTGCTACAGTCAGTGTGTTACTGTTAGTTTCTGCTACCCTTTTTTTTGGAGAGGGAAAACCTGATTCCTGAACTGGCTGAATTATTTAGCCAGTTTGTTAACTGGTATTCCTTTAGTGAGGACTGATTGTGCATCAGGAGTTTAACATAATGTGTTTCAGATGTAACTCAGTTCTCATTAGGGGGTTGTTGTTTCACTGACTGGTTACAGCCTGTGTGTTACTCTTTTTTTCTCTTTTTACTTTTTGAGAAAAGGATAATGTTAATTTTGTGGTAGGGCTTAGCCCTTGGACTCTAATTTCCTTTGTTTTTTTGTATGTGTCTTCACTTTTTATTGGTGTTTGGACTGAGCCCTTGTGAAAGACATACATTTTACCAGAGGAGCTGTTCCTGTGGGGAGGCCTAGCCCTGGGACTGGGCCTCTGAAGATTGAACACCTGGGTGTGTGCTGGGAGGTGAGCAGTTGCTGTATCCTGGAGTTTGGCAGCAGACCTTTCCTTCAGGAGTGGACTAACCCCCCTGTGAGTTAACTGCACCTGTACTATGTTCCTGTGAGTGGGCCTGGTTTTCCAAGGCTGGGCCAGGACTCTATGGAGACTGAACACCTGTGTGCTGTGGGGTGTGCATTTGCTGCCTTCAGGAGTGGGGTCTGCCCTTGGTTGTGGACTCTGTTTTTTTTGGCAGTGGACTCTGCAGTTTGGAGTGAACTCCATTTTGGACAATGCACCTCATAAACTGGAGTGGACTCCATTCCTGGGAATGGACTCGATATTTTGAAGACTCTATATATTTGGACTGTGGACCAAAAAGGACTCTGTTTTTACGTAATTAACTGTTTTGTGTTGGTTGGGTCTATCACCTGCACTGTCTTGAGTCCCTGGGTCTGGCAGGCCTTGCTGTGAGCTGGGAGGCTCATGGGTCATTCTGAAAGCTGTCACCCCGAGAGCCAGAGGGTGGGTAGGCCATCCTGTAACCTGAAGGTTAGTAGGCTGTCCCGAAAGCCAGAGGGTGGGTAGGCTGTTCTGAGCGCTGTCGTCCCGAGAAGGGATAATCGGGACGGGCTGTCCTAGAGGTGGTCAAAAGATGTCAGAGCAGCTGAGAGCCAGAAGGTGCATAGGGGCGGGCTGAGATCCGGAAGGCTTGTGGGCTACCCTACACGCTGTCGTCCCAGGGAAGGGGACGGGCTGTCCTAAAGGTGGCCGGAAGATGTGCCAGGATAGCCCACTGGCCGGAGGCGCATCGGGGTGGGTGAGAGCCCAATGGTACGTAGGGGCAGACCGAGAGCCAGAAGGCGGGTAGCCGTCCTCAGCGCTGTCACTCCGGGCAGGTGCCGGGGCGGCTGGCCTAGAGGTGGTCGAAAGGTGCTGAGGGTGGTTAGTGAAGCCGGAAGGTGGGTAGGCCGTCCTGACCACTGTCACCCCGGGCGGGTACCGGGGCGGGCTGTCCTAGAGGTGGTCGAAAGGTGTGTCAGGGCGGACCGAGAACTGGAAGGAGCATGGGGTGGACCGAGAGCCGGAAGGTGGGTAGGGGGGGGGGCTGCCTTAGAGTGGTCGGAAGGTGGAAGGGACGGGGGCTTTCTGGGTCTGTATTATCTGCACTTGTATGTAACTGTATTGTCTCATGTACAATGTCATTGTCGCTGTCTTTTATATGTGAAATTGGGATTTGAGGTTTGTCCTCATCTCCCTGTAAACTGGTTGAATGGTAGGGTTTGGGGCCTGGCTTTGCTGCTCCTCTCCCTTGTAAAATTGCTGTCTCTTGTATACAGCTGTAAATGTTAACTGTTTTCCTTTTTGTAAACTGTTTTGTAATTTGTTTAATAAAATAAAAAAAAATAAACAGGAGTCTCAGAGGTTCTCTTGATTATAGGAACCAGCTCTGAGCTAGCTGGGTCCGTGTCACGTACTACGCACATGTAAATAAAGGGTGACTTGGTGATGGGATATCAGCCTTCAGGGAATCATTTCGGAGCTGGCACAGAACGACACAGAACGGCAGCACGACCAGTCAATCAAAACCAATTGAAATCACAATGCTGTTTCTTCTCCTGTAAAGGAATTGTGCCTAACTCTCCTATAACCACCAATGTGTATCAACCATGAGGTGTGTTTGTGCAGTCCACTCTCTGAATAAATTAGTTTCGCCAAATAATGATGATACACATATATGAACAAAGTGAAACCAGATATTTACAAGGGAAATTTAATCTTGAGAATACCTAGCTGACCTCTGTGCTCTCAATATTTACGATAACTGCAAGGAGATTGGGTAGAAGTTTGATCCATTTTGCTCAGGAGGCTGGGTTTTGATCTGCCTGTAGGTGTTGCACTGTCAGCTGATGACAGGTTTGACCCACCTCCCACCATGACAGTAGACGCGCATTGCCACTGGCAATGCCCGTTCTCATGACAAATATGTCAGAAACGGGAGAAGGCAAGAAAGAGAGTGACGTGGCGGGTGCTGTTGGTTCTGGAGTGGCACACTATTTGTGAACCTCCCCACTTCCACAAACCTTCACTGCTGCATTGAACGGGAGTGACACTGGACCATGGCCTTTCCCTCTGAGGAGAACTGACAAAGCCCCTTCTTACCTGGAGGCCCACTCGGATCCTCTTGGTGAGCGCGCCCTCTGGGAAGGATGCCTGAACAAGAGGAATGTTCGTGCTGCTCAACATTCCACCTTCCGGTCCCATCTGATTACTTTCTTGTTTTATCCGTGACACCACGGCAAAATACTGCGGAAAATCCTTGGTGATGATCCGACAGATGCGCTTCTTCTCCAGCTCTTCAGCGCTGTCGAGTTCTAAGTGAGAATGGATGAAAATATTGCTTTCAGAGCACTGATGTTCTGACTTGCACACAAACACCCATTAAACTTCCATTATCATTCTGCTCACACAATTTAAATGTGATTCTTACTTAAAAATGATAGTGCACAAAGATAGCCACCTGGAATTATTATCAGACAGTGGCCATTCTGCCCATTGCATTGATTTTGGCCCCATGTAATAACTTCCCACTATAAATCCACTCTGCTGTTCTCTCCCGTTAGCCCTGCATTCAGGGCTGCTTGTCAAAAGTGCAACTGAAACTTCTTCCATCACACTGTCATGGATGAGATCAGACCCCTCAAAATATTTTAAGATGGTAGCCTAGACGCTAACGTTTTGTTATTTATAAGGCAAATGTAAAGTGGTTGTTTTGGATGCAATGTGAGTGGTCAAACGACTCAGCATTAAGCAAAACATAATTTATTTAAACATTATAGTTAAATCACATCCAAATAAAGAGGAATTTAGAATAATAACTCTCGTGGAAAACCTAACCGAATAATAGATTCAATAACTATTCCTAATTAACTGTTCTAATATAGTAACATTCCATAAACACACCCCTTGGTAAAAAGTCAAATTCAGAAAAATGGATTTGTCTCACAGGGAACCCAGAGAAACTCCAGTTTCGAGCTGTAACTGAGAGAGGGTAAAGATAGCTTCCACTTCTTCAAGCCCACAACAGTAACTGTTAAAGCTAAACCTAAAAACTAAAAAAAAACTAGAAATCCTGGTCTGTGACAGGTGGCCACACACATCCAGACTGCTTCTATTGTTCCAACTGAAAAAACTCCAAGGCCTCACAAGTTGTTTGCTTGCTGACAGACAGCTCAATACCTCTCGTTCAATCTCTTTTAAAAAAAAATCCAGGACAAAATAACCTCTTAAAGCCACAGTATCATCGTATCACTTTCAGGCAGTGCATTCTAGATCACACAAAAATCTGTTTTGTTAAAAAAAGAATTCTCAATCTTCAAATTATTTTCAATCGGTGTCCTCTGGTTACCAATTTACACGGCACTCTGAATAACGTCTCCCTATCTTCCTTATCCCTAGTGTTCTATTACAGGAAATGCCCTCTACAGCCAAATAAGACTTTAGCATCCTTTCTAAAATGTGATGCCCAGTTTCAGACACAACATTCCAGGTGAAGCCCCAGCAGTGATGTGACTCTTTACTCAAATTCATTCACAGCTATCAGTATTGTTAGCAAGAACAGCATTTATTACCTATCCCTGATCGTCTCTCCAGGCCTTTTCAGTCAGCAGTTCAGAGTCAGCCATTTTGCTGTGGATCAGGAGTCGCATACATATGGGTAGGAAGGCCAATTTCCTTCCAGTTAGTGAACCAGATGGATTTTTAATGCAAATCTGGTGATGATATGATTACCGTTAATGATGCGACCTTTTTATTCCACATTTATGTAATTGACTGAATTTAAAATCCAGTCATAAAGTCATATCTCTGAAGTCCAGATGCCTCAATTATTACTGCAATAACAAACAACTGTTCTATTGTCCCCACAGTACAAAGGCTATCACTCTTTTCACACTGAGTTGATTTTCTGGATTTGTGTACAGTACTTGAATCTCTCTGCCTTCAAGTCTTTACAATTCTGATCTGAAATTTACTTGCGAATTACTTCCTAGAGATGCATTTTTGTTGTGCTCAGTGACAGAAAAAATAACAAAAAACAGTTCTTTTGGCAGCAGTGTCCTTTCAAATCAAAAGGTTTGAGGACCCTACACATTCTCCAGAATAGGGAACAATACTAACTGCATTTCCAAGTAACTCATGTCTTTACTTTTAGCTGGAAGACTTGAAAGTGCTTTGCTGATTTGTAAACTCATCTTTTCATTGAAGAAGAAAAGAAGTGTTGAGGTAAATAAAGACATTAAAAAAGGCAAATGTAGCAATTTAATCCACCAAAAACAGATCCACCAAATCCACCAAAAGCACTAAGCTGCCTGTCACTTTAAGACATTACAGCCTAGAACCTCAAACATTCCATTTCCTCACAGGACCTTGTGCAGTTCTGGCGCGGGACAGCATCCAAGAATGAGACCACACAGAATACTGTTCCTTTTTTGTAAAATCAAAAGGAGGAGACAGAAGTTTCCTTCTAGCTACAGTGTGAAAATGGACAATTTTAACTTGAAAGAAAATAAAATGTGTTAGATCAGGGAACAATATCGGTTGTGTGTGGGCACATGTTTATAGGGAGAAATGAGACATTAGAAATGTTCCTCCAAGTGAAAGGAGAACTTGGATTTCTATCACACATTTCATGACCACGACTCATTTGAAAGCACTTTACAGTTAATGAAGAACTTGTGAAGAGCAGTCACTGATGCTCTTTGGAAATTTTCTGACCCAACTTCTCAGTTTCTCCATTCATTGCTCTCGACATACAAAGAGGGAACCCGGGTGGTTACACAGGATTAAAACATAATGTTTCAAAGGCAGGATTGCTGATATTGTAAAACATGAGCACTGTGTTTGCCAGATACAGACTCAAATCTACTGCCAACTAAGAAATGCTCTTGAATCATAGAATCTCTAAAGTGCAGATAGAAGCCATTTGGCCCATCAAATCCGCACCACCCCTCCAAAGAATGTTCCACCCCACCCTATTCCAAATAACTAATCCACCAAGCCTGCACATCCCTGGACACCATGGGGCAATTTAGATGAGATTAGATTACATTACATTACATTACAGTGTGGAAACAGGCCCTCCGGCCCAACAAGTCCACACCGACCCGCCGAAGCGCAACCCACCCATACCCCTACATTTACACCTTACCTAACACTACGGGCAATTTAGCATGGCCAATTCACCTGACCCGCACATGTTTGGACTGTGGGAGGAAACCGGAGCACCCGGAGGAAACTCACGCAGACACGGGGAGAACGTGCAAACTCCACACAGTCAGTCGCCTGAGGCGGGAATTGAACCCAGGTCTCTGGCGCTGTGAGGCAGCAGTGCTAACCACTGTGTCACCGTGCCGCCCATTTAGCATGGTCAATCCACCCTAACCTGCACATCCTTGGACTAAAGTGACATAAGAATTATCTTTATCAATCCAGATGCAAAATCATTTGTCTTTCTCCATCATACTTTTAGCTGCCTGAAATGTAGACAACCCCACTGTTCACATACTCAGTCTGTCCTTAGGACGAATCATTTTTCTCCTTTTCGGATGAACATTCCGAAATAATAAAGTAACAAATGTCAGTGAGCAACACGGTTTATCAACAAATACACATTCTGATTTCTCTTAAGCAAATTCTAGCAATGCTGTTAACCCTTTTTTTCTTCTGCCAAAACACCATTACGAATTTCGACAAACAGACAACTGTCAAAGAAAAGTGCATCCCATTCAGATACCTTGGAGTCTGTTAACTTGAACTTAATTGTTACAGTGCAATTGTGTCTGCACCAGCTCTTCTGAGTTTTTTTTAAAATTAGTGTCAATCTCCTTCCTTTTCCTTGTATTTCCTTGCGTAATGATTTTATTTAAATAATCATCCAATGTTCTGTTGAATGCCTCAACTGAACCTGCCTCCACTACAATTTCAGGCACTGTGTGTTCCACATCCAAACAACTTACTGCATGAAAAGTGTTTGTTTTCTCCCTCGCCTCATATTTGCTTCTTGTCCAAACCTCTCTCAAAATGGTGCCCTCTGGTTCTTAATTCGTTCACACATGGGAACAGTTTCTCCTAACTCACTCTGTTCACAACCCCCCCACCGAATGTCAAAAACTCCTGTCAGCTCTTTCTACAATCGTTCACTGTGAAGCATTTCATCCCTGGAACTATTCGCCTAAACCTCTTGCATTCCTCCCTCTGTCCTGTCACACTCATGCACTTTGTATGGTATGATCTGCCTACACTGCTCACAAAACAAAACCTTTCACTGTAGCTAGGTACATCTCTTTACTCAGCGAGTCGTGAGTTCATGGAATGCCCTGCCAGTAGCAGTGGTGGACTCTCCCTCTCTATGGGCATTTAAACGGGCATTGGATAGGCATATGGAGGATAGTGGGCTAGTGTAGGTTAGGTGGGCTTGGATCGGCGCAACATCGAGGGCCAAAGGGCCTGTACTGCGCTGTATTTTTCTATGTTCTATGTCACAATAACAAATCAAATCAGATCAGATCTTTCACGCTGTCTCCACATCCTTGCTATAGTGTGGATCCAGAACCGTACACAATACTCTCGATGAGGTCTAAGCAATGCCTTATACAGGATCACCATAACTAGTCTGCTGTTGTACACTGTGCTTAACTTCATGAAGCCGATTTGCTGCAATTCTATGTGTATGCCCCTGGTCAATGGATCCAAACCACTCCTATCTATTTTCAGACAAATATGAAATTCTAGCTGCCACAACAGTTTCAACTGAGGTCTATTCCCAATATTTATGCACTTGCATTTACACCTTATCCTGTTTTGGACTCCAGCCATCTAGCTGTCAATTGTAACTGGTTCTCACTGTGCTGTTGGGAGTTCCTGTGTTCAAACCTGCCTGTCAAATATTTTGCATGCTCCTCAAAATCACTTAGTATCCTTTTTTTTTCCTCAAGTCACAAAGTAACAAGACTAAGCAGTTCTAGCTGGTTGCCTCCATCCTCCACTTAATTCCAAGCGTTCCGAACATTACCACCTGTAAACAGGGTGCCTTTCTCCACAGCTCGCCAAACACTGCCTCTGACCCTCAGTTTTCTGGGTGCTTTTCCCTCCTTTGCCAAACATGTGATCAAATCAGATCCCCCTATAGTTTTCACGGGAATCTCAGACGGACACTTGCTTTGTGAAAACCAACCAAGACTGTGGTCACAACTGTGACTCACAGCTCTTCTCTTTCAAACCTTAAAGCTCTGCTTTGTGCAGTAATCACTATGTGCTACTTCCTCCCTGCTTAAAACACACAGGTCAACAAATCTGGTTCGAGTGAAACCTTTCGGAAGATTTGACAGATGCAGCAACCAACTTAATAAGACTCATTCGTTCCCAAGTGAATAGAACCATAGCTATGTAGGATAAAAATTACATGGAACTCAGCATATTGCTGTAGTGATATCTCACTATGTAACTTAAAAGTGGACAATTTTCAGATAGGCCTCCACTGTTCTATGAGGAAAAGATTATTTTATATGTCCTGCATCAGACTGAATTCAGAAACCAAAGGATAGATTTCACAGTGGGTTATAAGTCTGATACTAAGGAACACAACATAATGTTTCGTGCAAATGTCAGTTCAGTGAAGTCAATATGAGAGACAAAGAGGGATTATGATAAAGAATACTTGCAACTAGCAGAAAAGGGAATCCTCAAGTTGCCAATATACAAAATTATGAGGGCGTGGATAGGATAAATAGACAAAGTCTTTTCCCTGGGGTGGGGGAGTCCAGAACTAGAGGGCATAGGTTTAGGGTGAGAGGGGAAAGATATAAAAGAGACCCAAGGGGCAACTTTTTCACGCAGAGGGTGGTACATGCATGGAATGAGCTGCCAGAAGAAGTGTTGGAGACTGGTACAATTGCACAATTTAAAAGGCATTTGGATGGGTTTATGATTAGGAAGGGTTTAGAAGGATATGGGCTGGGTGCTGGCAGGTGGGACTAGATTGGGTTGGGATATCTGCTCGGCATGGATGGGTTGGACCAATCTATGACTATATGCATGTCAATAGTAAAAGAATGGTAAAATAAGTAGCAGGGTCAATTGGGGACTAAAAGATGGGATTTATACTTAAAAGAGGCATGAATGATAAATGAACATAGAACAGGAGCAGGCCCTGACGCCAATTAAGGACTTTAAAAAAAAGAAATTTTTACTCAGAATCTCTAGAGTATGGAAGCAGGCCATTCGACCTATTGAGACCACACTGACCCTTGGAAGAGCATCCCACCCAGACCTACCTATCCCTGTAAACTTGCATTTCCCATGGCCAATCCACCTAACCTGCACATCGTCAGACTGTGGGAGGAAACCGAACACCCAGAGAAAACCCATGCAGACACAGGGAGAATGTGCAAACTTCACACAGACAGTCACCTGAGGCTGGAATCGAACCTGGGTCCCTGGCGCTGTAAGGCAGCAGTGCTAACCACTGAGCCACTGTGATGCCTAAAGACAAAGGGCAGAGTTGAGGTGTGAAATGAATACATAGAACATAGAATGTAGAACAGCACAGCTCAGGAACAGGCCTTTTGGCCCATCATGTCTATATCTGTCTTTAACATCCGGCAGAGTTAATTGAAAAGGAGGAGGAATTAATAAACTCGGTGTATACTGAAAGATGATATGGCACTGGGAGCAGAAGAGACACATCCACAAAAGAAGTGAATCCTTAGAAGAGTATAAAGGCAGTAGGAGTATACTTAAGAGGAAATCAGGAGGGCAAAAAAGGGACATGAGATAGCTTTGGCAAGTAGCGGTAAGGAGAATCCAAAGGGTTTTTACAGATACATTAAGGACAAAATGGTAACTAGGGAGAGAATACAGCCCCTCAAAGATCAGCAAGGCGGCCTTTGTGTGGAGCCACAGAAAATGGGTGAAATACTAAACAAGTATTTTGCATCAGTATTTATTGTGGAAAAGGACATGGAAGATATAGACTGTAGGGAAATAGATGGTGACATCTTGCAAAATGTCCATATTACAGAGGAGGAAGTGCTGGATGTCTTGAAATGGTTAAAAGTGGATAGATCCCCAGGACCTGATCAGGTGTACCCTAGAACTCTGTGGAAAGCTAGAGAAGTGATTGCTGGGCCTCTTGCTGAGAAACTTGTATCATCGATAGTCACAGGTGAGGTGCCGGAAGACTGGAGGTTGGCTAACGTGGTGCCACTGTTTAAGAAGGGCGGTAAGGACAAGCCAGGGAACTATAGACCAGTGAGCCTGAAGTTGGTGGTGGGCAAGTTGTTGGAGGGAATCCTGAGGGACAGGATGTACATGTATTTGGAAAGGCAAGGACTGATTAGGGATAGTCAACATGGCTTTGTTCATGGGAAATCATGTCTCACAAACTTTATTGAGTTTTTTGAAGAATTAACAAAGAGGATTAATGAGGGCAGAGCAGTAGAGGGACTGCAATAAGACGTTCGACAAGGTTCCCCATGGGAGATTGGTTAGCAAGGTTATATCTCATGGAGTACAGGGAGAACTAGCCATTTGGATACAGAACTGGCTCAAAGGTAGAAGACAGAGGGTGGTGGTGGAGAGTTGTTTTTCAGACTGGAGGCCTGTGACCAGTGGAGTGCCACAAGGATCGGTGCTGGGTCCTCTACTTTTTGTCACTTACATAAATGATTTGGATGCGAGCATAAGAGGTACAGTTAGTAAGTTTACAGATGACACCACAATTGGAGGTGTAGTGGACAGCGAAGAGGGCTATCTCAGATTACAACAGGATCTGGACCAGATGGGCCAATGGGCTGAGAAGTGGCAGATGGAGTTTAATTCAGATAAATGCGAGGTGCTGCATTTTGCGAAAGCAAATCTTAGCAGGGCTTATACACTTAATGGTTAGGTCCTAGGAAGTGTTGCTGAACAAAGAGACCTTAGAGTGCAGGTTCATAGTTCCTTGAAAGTGGAGTTGCAGGTAGATAGGATAGTGAAGAAGGCGTTTGGTATGCTTTCCTTTATGGGTCAGAGTATTGAGTACAGGAGTTGGGAGGTCATGTTGCGGCTGTACAGGACATTGGTTAGGCCAGTTGGAATATTGCGTGCAATTCTGGTATCCTTCCTATCGAAAAGATGTTGTGAAACTTGAAAGGGTTCAGAAAAGATTTACAAGGATGTTGCCAGGGCTGGAGGATTTGAGCTACAGGGAGAGGCTGAACAGGATGGGGCTGTTTTCCCTGGAGCGTCAGAGGCTGAGGGGTGACCTTATAGAGGTTTACAAAATTATGAGGGGCATGGATAGAATAAATAGACAAAGTCTTTTCCTTGGGATGGGGAGTCCGGAACAAAAGGGCATAGGTTTTGGATGAGAGGGGAAAGATACAAAAAAGACCTAAGGGGCAACTTTTTCATGCAAAGGGTGGTATGTGTGTAGAATGAGCTGCCAGAGGATGTGGTGGAGGCTGGTACAATTGCAACATTTAAAAGGCATTTGGATGGGTATATGAATAGGAAGGGTTTGGAGGGATATGGGCCGGGTGCTGGCAGGTGGGACAAGATTGGGTTGGGATATCTGGTCGGCATAGATGAGTTGGACCGAAGGGTCTGTTTCCGCCCTGTACATCTCAATGACTCCAAGTGAGGGTGAGAATTGCAGAGGCACTGGTATTCCCTGGATTCAGGGGTCGTGCCAGAGGATTAGAGAACTGGAAAGCTTTGCCCTTGTTTAAAAAAATAAGCTGCAAAGACCAGCCCAGCAATTACAGACCAGTCAGTTTAACTTCTCATTTCAACAACTCACCTCAAAGGTGACATCTCAAACAGTGCAGCACTCACTCGCTTGTGCACTAAGCTGCCAATCTGCACTATCAATTCAAGTATGGACAGGACATATTCACTTCACACTCAGAGGCTAGTGTGCTGCTGCTTAGCCAAAATCCGGCATGGAGCTGAGAACTGCTCCCAGGAAAATGAGAAGGAAAATCTCAGGAGGGAAGAGGGGTAATGTTGCTAGATGTAATCAAGGCAGATCTGTTATAAGTGCCAGTGGAACTCCTACCTTGTCAACGTACTCAGGTATAGAAATAAGCAGTAAATAAACCCTCTCCCAGTATTCAGACTCGCATTTCGTGGGTCTCTGTCATATTTTCTTTGTAAAAACTATACACAAGATAGTAACTCCAAAAAGCTTCGGGCTGTTGTTCAACAGACATGAGACAATAAAGTGATGGTCCTCTGAAAGGCTTGTGACAAAGGATATCACAGGGTATCAGCTGGTGGGGACTGAATGACCTGCCAAAAATGGATGCTCACCTTCATCCATGCCATTCAATATCTCATTGAGCTCCTGTTCTTTACAGTCATATTGGTGCTCCTTCCAGACTTCTCCATTTTCACTTCGCAGCACGATAAGCTCCCTTTCTTTGTCCCGCATTGACCCAAAATGTGGGATCTCCACAATCACTGGGCTAGAAAGAAAACAGACTCTTTTGTCTTATCCATATTCGGCAGACCAGTGCAACCTCCATCTAATTTTCTTTAAAAATCTTATTTTGGGAAATAAATTCAACTTCTTTTCTAAACCAGGGATTGCAGTTTGAACCCCTCCCATTTGTAAATTTGGTCATTTTAACCCTTTGAGAATTGGGATAGCAAACTGGAAACTTCATGTTTCTTTTTTGATTCTTGAACTTTTCTTTGGAAAGAATGTTGCTCTCTCTGTATATTTAAAGATCGTAGAAGTCACAAAGGGAAAAGTTTCACGTTTTACTTGAGCGACCGCACTCAAAGGGTTACATACAGAAGTGAAATTCAAATCTTTAAAAGCACCATGATGTCTTAGTTACAAACCCCCTCATAAGCAACATTAAGACAGCTTGCTTTTCGGTTGCCTATATAGGCTGTATTGTTCACTTAAAATCAAAATGAACAAAACCATTGCCAATGAAGAAAGGAGGAAGTTGCTGTAAGATGAAACATTTCAGTGACTATGGAACTTACGCATTTCCACGGTTTTGTTTTGTTGGTCCACCAAAGGACGTCAAGCATTTGAGTGAAACTTAACAATAATTTTCAAGTGGGCTTTTAAAGAGGCTTCATTGTATCAAAAGTGTTGTAGCACTGACATTTTTATACTTTAACAATTGACAATACAGTGCAAGATGCCCCCATTTGCAATGACCCACTCCAGACCCCATTCCCCCACCAATCCCTCTTTTGGCCAGAATATTGGGAATGAAGAAATGTCTCCGGTTATTCACATTTCTAACATTCGACTTCATAATATTCAACATTGGACATACACAGAAAACCATTTGTGCAAATGTGTGGAAAAGCATATGGGATTACTGAAGGATGCAATGGACATTCAAGACTCAGTTGGGTTCCACCTTGGAAATACAGCCTCATTCGGCACCGAAACTCTTACACTGTCCCGTTTATAAAAATAAAACACTTTGGCAGATCGATCATATCCTGTGTGTAGTGCAGCAAGACATCCAGAATGGAAACATGGATATAGAGAACGTACCAAACCTTTGAAAATGTATCAAGATAATTGGGAATGGACCAAATTGTTGCATAAAATGTTTAAAACCTACGTTTTGCAAGGCAGAAGTGCTCAGGACCACCTTACGTTCTTGAGTAGTTGTATGACACCAAATTTCTGACAATCTTAAGCAGACGTACTTCAGAGACCCTCACATTTTGAGGCAATCCAGAACGAAAACCAATTTCAATGTTAATTTTAAGAAGGTGTGAAGCATGCAGTCCCAAACTAACTATGTAGGCCTGTTCCAGCACTTTACAAGATGTACCACATGCTTATTCTCCCGAAACTAATGAACACAGGGGTCCTTTTGCACTGACCCGTTGTAAAGGTAATGAAAACCAACAAATTTCTGCCACAGGATGACTGGACGTCTCATTATCTCTGCACCTCTTTCCAAAATCACGTTGCCCCTTGTGCATGGGGGCAAACATTCTAGTTGTCATTTCCGCTGATACCTTCTCTATACCAGTAATGAATGTGAACAGCCCTCACAGTTTACTGAATGCATTTGATGTGGCCGAGAGAGATTTGAAGAGGTGACATACAGGAGTAAAGCGGTCATGAAGGCAGGATGCTTGCAGTGAATAGAAAAACATGCCTAGCGTCAAGCTTAAAAACAACATAGCTCTGATAGATCAAGCCACTATGATTATCTTTCCGGTGACAGAACTGAAAGTTGCTCTTTCCAAAATGAAAAGAAAGTAGCAGAAAAGAAATACATGGGGAATGACTAAAATAAAAACCAAAGAAAATTCAAAACAAAATTAAAATCTGCTGTGACAGTTTGTATCTTTTTTTAAGAAACATCCTACCCAATAAATTTTGTTCCTCGTGGCCCCAGCTGCAGGATTCGGCTAACCAAGCTCTCGCCCTCGGTGAGAGGGGGAGGGTTGGTAGGAAGGTGCAGTTTACTGAAAAAAAAACATCCATGCAGCAGTAAAGGGAAACAAAAAAGTGGAGTAAAAAAACAATGAAGAAACTGTCATTCCCAACAGTATCCAGAATTTAAATGGAGCATTCGCAAGACTTCACACTAACAGAATGAGCAAAGAAATTTCACCCGGTTCTGCGGAGTATTGACAGCCAAAATCACAGTGGGCTGTTTGGAGGGTTCCTCAACTTTGGGTGTTTGCCAATGATCAAACAAAGATGTCCAATTTTAGTTCCCGTTTGGTAGAATATTATGGTATTCCATTCGGCCACCGTTAAGCCTTTTCACGAATTTCCTCCTCTAAGTTGCTAAATTTAAAAAGGAATTTTTAAAAAACAAAACTGGCACACAATATTTCATAAGCTCCGTGCGTTTACAGGGGGCTGTAGACCTTCTTGTTCCTCTGACCTTTGACGCTCTCCTCACGTTCAAACCAAAAGCTACCATTGGGAGGATTGGTCAGCTTTCACCTGCAAAATACACACACACACACACGCACGCGTGCACACACACGTGCGCGCACACACACACACACACACACACACACACACACACACACACACAGAAAAGCAATAAGAAAAGAACAGAAGATGAGGCTTCTGCGGTGGTCAGGAAAAGTGAGGCGGCGACTTACCCCAAGAACTGGGCACCCGATGGTCCAACTTCAACCAGCCGACTGGCCAATCCTTCGCCCTCCACCATGGGGGGCGGGCTGGCCAGTTTGTGTCTCTTCACCAGGCGGCAAGTGATGCGCGTGGGTGCGGTACACTTGCGGGGCGGGATGACAATGCGCATTCCGTTGTGACGGCTACCTCGCATGGATCCGCCGCGGGCATCCACCATGAAACTGACCAGAAACCTGTGAGGGAGGGACGGACAGACAAACGAGAAGAAATAAATCGGTGAGAGTGAGTCACTCTGAATCGCAGGAAGACAGCTCCTGCACGAAGGCAAAGGAAGAATGGGAAAAGCTGGGCCCCATGTGAAGCACACTACCATCACATTTGCCAGGAATATGTTTTGCAACCACACTGTCTAAATGTTTGTTCCACAAAGCTAACCAATTTCGAAAACAACAAATTGCTGGAAAAACTCAGCAGGTCTGCAGGTTTGGAGCGGCATGGTGGCTCAGTGGTTAGCACTGCTGTCTCAGTGCCAGGATTCGATTCCTGCTTGGGTTTCCTCTGGGTGCTCCGGTTTCCTCCCACAGTCCAAAGCTGTGCAGTTTGGGTGGATTGGCCATGGGAAATTGCCCATGGTGTTCAGGGATGGGGAGGTTAGGTGCATTAGTTGGGGTAAGTGTAGAGCAATACGGCAAGGGAATAGGGCTGGGTGGGATACTCTTCGGAGGGTCATGTTGGACTTGTTTGGCCGAATGGCCCGTTTCCACACTGTAGGGATTCTATGAGGTCTGGCAGTTTCTGCAGATACAAACCAGAGAGTTAATATTTTTCGAGTCCCATGACCCAACTTTCGACCCTTCTTCACTCTGTTCCACACAGTTAACTCGGATTTCTCTCCAAAGATGCCACGAGACCTGCTGAGTTTTTTTTTTCAGCAATTTCTGTTCTTGTTTGATTTCCAGTGTCTGCAGTTCGTTCATGTTTTATTTTTGACAATTTCCACTTGCCGAGGGAGAACCTGAAAATGGATAATATTTGCAGCACTTTGTGGTCGAAGCAAAAAAGGAAGTGGGCCTATGAGGGCAAGCACAGGCACTGATGGACTGAATGGCTATGCCACACAACACTGCTAATATTACCATAAAACAAACCTTTCAGTAGAATCTGAGTTTGATTTATTGCTGTCACATGTACAGGGGGCCAGTGAATAGTGTTGTTTTCTGCGCTCTATAGCAGATCATACCATTACAAGTGCATCAGGGTAACATAACACAGTGCAGAATACAGTAATACAGCTGCACACAGAGAGAGAGAGATCAGAATTAACATTTGACAGGTCTGTTTAAAAGTCTGATAACAGCTGGGAAGAAGCTGTTCTTGAATCGGTTCGGATGTGTATACAAACTTTTATATCTGGGTCTGGGACATGAAATAAAAAGGGAGAGAGGCAGAGGGAGTTGAGCAAAGAAATTCAAGAGAGATTCAGACACAGTTGCAATGATTTTATGAGCACCATTGTGAACACAGCCTATTTTGAATCAGCTACTTTAAAAGTTACAATTATTTGCTGATGTCTTGTGAACATTTCTATTACCCACAGCTTTTCTTTCTATTAGCTTTTCACTGGGCACAAAACCCCCATCAAACTGTTACAAGATAAAAGAGGAGAGCAACCAAAGAAGTCGCGAGAACGTTACAGAATGGGTAAGTAACTGGCCAGCGGACATGAGAAACTATTCTCAAATATCCTCATTGCCAGACACCAAGATCGATAGGAGAGCTGGTTTGACCTGTTAAACACAGATTACTTTGAAGCCATCTGGGATTAAGGTTGAGCTAATCTCTTTGGGTCTGAGCTGAATCATGCGGTCAGACTGGCTCCAAAGTTCAACTATACTCGGTGTGGAACTGGGATGAGAGATCGTCTGGATGGAGTTGAGCAGATTGGTTACAGAGCACTAACTGGAAGATTGGCTGGCAACAGGGAGATGAGTCTCTTCAAACAGAAAGAGTCTGCTAAATGGAAGCCTGAAACTTCACTCTCTGCAGAAATCGCTGGAGCGAAAGCTGGGCCTTCATCATGTGGAGTTATCATGTGAAAAGTACAGCCTTTATCTAAACCTTTAATCTCTTGAGTTGTGCAACAGTCCTTTCTCTCCTATCTTAAAATAATGCACTGAATCCTGTGCCTTGCTTGTCTTTCTTTAATTTTATGTGCTCTCTTTTTATTACCTATGTTAACATAATGTGAATAGCACTGGGTTAGTCACCTGGGCTAATGTTCATGACACATAGCAAAGTGTGAAACTTGACTTCAATAAAGTATCAATCTAAAATTTAAAGAACTACCTTAATAGCGACCATGTCAATTATAAAAATCCATCAGGTTTGCATCATGGCTTTTAAAAATGAGGTCTACCATCGTTACCCACTCTGGGCTATCGCAACTCCAGAGCTGCAGCAAGTGGCTGGCAATTAACTGCTGAAATACTGGACCAGCCAGCAACACCCATCTCCCATGCAGAAATAATAAAGGACATCACTGCACTACCCCAGTACAAGGTGGGGTCGGATCACCAGTCATAGCGCACTTGTGGACATTACTCCCAGCTTGGGAAAAGGGGCAAGTTAGACTGGTGTGCTGCCGCTTTCTCTTAAATGAGTGAGGGATAAGGTCAGGCTCAGAGGTTTACAATCTAGCATCACCACAAAACAAGCAGCACCGTGATGGGGAGTGGGGCTCGCAGGGTAGTCCCAGCATACAGCAGGCCAAATGGCCTCTTTCTGCAAAGTTACATTCGACATTCAATGAACTTCCCACCTGTAATTTTTGCTGATGTGATACAGGTGAGCTCAGCGACTATCTTTCACCCTATTCTATAGCTTCTGCATATTGATGTTGCACACTACACAAGAACATAATATTGTCCTACTTGACAACTGTAACTACACTTCAAAATCACTTGATTTGATGTAAAGCACTTTGCCTTGTCACATTGTTGTGTAGGCTGCTATTTAAATGCACTTTTTTTCTTTTTTTTCCCATGATATCAGAACAGAATTAGGTCATCGGCCCATCGAGTCTGCTGCACCATTCAATCATGACTGAGATGTTTGTCATTCTCAATCTCCTGCCTTCTCTCTGTAACTCTTGATCCCTTACTGATCAAGAACCTATCTATCTCCGTCTTAAATACACTCAGTGATTGGCCTTCACAGTCCTCTGCAGCAATGAGTTTTACAGATTCACCACCTTCTGGCTGAAGAAATTCCTCCTCATCTCAGTTCTGAAGGGTCGTCCCTTCGCTCTGAGACCGTGCCCCTGGGTTCTAGTCGTTCCTACTAGTGGAAGCATCCTCTTCATGTCCACTCTATCCAGGCCTCTCAGTATTCTGCGAGCTTTAATTAGATCTCCTCTCAGCTTTCTAAACTCTGTCAAGTACAGACCCAGAGTTCTCAGCCACTTCTCATATGACAAGCCCTTCATTCCCCCGGGATCATTCTTGTAAACTTCCTCTGAACCTCCTCCAGCACCAGTATATCTTTCCTTAGATATGGGGTCCAAAACTGCTCACAACATTACAATGCAATCTGACCACTGCCTGGGCGGCATGGTGGCACAGTGCTAAGCACTGCTGCCTCACAGAGCCAGAGACCCGGGTTCAATTCCCGCCTCAGGCGACTGACTGTGTGGAGTTTGCACATTCTCCCCGTGTCTGCGTGGGTTTCCTCCAGGTGCTCCGGTTTCCTCCCACAGTCCAAAAATGTGCAGGTTAGGTGAATTGGCCATACTCAATTGCCCATAGTGTTGGGTGAAGGGGTTAATGTAGGGGTATAGGTCTGGGTGGGTTGCTCCTCAGAGGGTCGGTGTGTTGGGCTGAAGGGCCTGTTTCCACAGTGTAGGGAATCTAATCTAATACATCCTCAACATCTCTGCTCTTGTAACCTAGCCCTCTCAAAATGAATGTGAACATTACACTGGCCATATGTACACACGGCATGCTGTGCATGGGCTTAAACTACAGCTTCCTACACACTGGAACATTCCAGACCTGTCACATGTGATGATGAGGTACTCTGGCCTGAAAGATAAAGTGCCTCATGGTGATGGCACTCTCTGCTGAGCTATACTGTAATCAGAGGTTCAATTTGAGCCTAGGATCCTGAAGGGATTACAATCTGCACTGCTCAAATAGATCTGCGAGCTCCCTCTGTTTGTGCTGCAGCTGCTGGTCGCTGACCCCTAAACTCAATGAACTCCAAAGGACAATGCAAAACTGCAAGGAGCATTGAACAGGAAGGCGCATTGCACCTACACGCCTTCATTTATCTTTACGCAAGAAGGCTGGCATGTCTTTTCTCTCCTTGAGCACTCATCACTGTTAACTTTCTCACCCAGTTTTCAGTCAATTGCCCTGGTCAGTGCCAGCAGGCTGTCTGACCACAGGTGGCTTCACCCTGCCCTCACCACCAACCCCCCCACCCCGGTGGAACTCCAATGTGAGATTGTACATCAGAAACGCAGAGTCACAGAGTCATAGAGATGTACAGCGTGGAAGCAGACCCTTCAGTCCAACCTGTCCATGCCGACCAGATATCCCAACCCAATCTAGTCCCACCTGCCAGCACCTGGCCCATATCCCTCCAAACTTTTCCTCTTCATGTACCCACCCAGATACCTTTTAAATGTTGCAATTGTATCGGCCTCCACCACTTCCTCTGGCAGCTCATTCCATACACGCATCACCCGGTGTGTGAAAAAGTTGCCCCTTAGGTGCCTTTTATATCTTTCCCCTCTCACCTTAAACCTATGCCCTCTAGTTGTGGACTCCCCCATCCCAGGGAAGAGGCTTTACCTTACTCATGCCCCTCATAATTTTGTAAACCTCTATAAGGTCACCCCTCAGCCTCCAACGCCCCAGAGAAAACAGCCTCGGCCTGTTCAGCCTCTCCCTGTAGCTCAAATCCTCCAACCCAGGCAACATCCTTGTAAATCTTTTCTGAACCCTTTCAAGTTTCACAACATCTTTCTGATAGGAAGGAGACCAGAATTGCACGCAATATTCCAACAGTAGCCTAACCAATGTCCTGTATAATCCTCATCAATGATGCTGGCAAAGTGGTAAATCTTGGTTAAAAGACGTTGGTGTAATTCTTGTGGAAAAGGAACATACTGAACTCAAAATGCTAACTCTGTATCCCCTCTGTGCGGAGTTTTCTTCCTATAGTCTATCACAGGATGAAGGTGTTGCTAGCCGTCTCTAATTGGCCTGGAATGGAATGACTTGCTGGGCTATTTTCAGAGCTGTGGGACTGGAGTCACATGTAGACCAGACCAGACCAGGGTGGCAGATTTCCTTCCCTCTTAGACACCAGACAGGTTTTGATGTCACCATCACCAAGGCTCACTTTGTATTCCAGAATTATTCATTAGATTGTGATGGAATTAGACAGGAGCTTGCAGGGGTTGATTGGAGTGGTTTGTTTGCAGGCAAAGGGATCTCTGGCAAGTGGGAGGCCTTTAAAAGTGAGACAGTTAAAGTTCAAGGTCTATATGTTCCTGTGAGGGTGAAGGGCAAGGTTGGCAGGAATAGGGAACCCTGGCTGACAAGAGATATTGAGGCTTTGACCAGAAAAAAAGGGAGGTATGGCTCAGGAACAGGAATCCCTGGAGATATACAGGCAACATAGGAGTTTACTGAAGGAGGAAATCAGGAGGGCAAACAGGGGGCACGGGATAGCCTTGGTCGAGATTAGGTGAATCCAAACAGGTACTTTAAATATATTAAAGGAAAAAGAATAACTAGAGAGGCAGTAGGACCCCACAAGAACCAAAAAGGACATGTATGTGTAGAACTGCAGGAGATGGACGAGATTCTCAATGACTATTTCTCCTTTGTGTTTACTGTGGAGAAAGACAAGTGGAAATATTGGACTGAATTGGATCCACAACTGGCTTGCTGGATGGAAGCAGAGGGTAATAGGGAAAGATGCTTGTCAGACTGGAGGCCTGTGACAAGTGGAGTGCCTCAGGGGTCAGTGCTGGACCCATTACTGTTTGTTATCTACATCGACGATTTGGATGAGAATGTACAAGGTATGATTAGCAAGTTTGCAGATGACAACAAAATAGGAGGTATCGTGGACAGTGAGGAAGGTTGTCAGAAATTGCAGCAGGACCTTGATCAGCTGGGGAAGAGGGCTGGGAAATGGCAAATGGAGTTTAATATAGATAGAGACATGTGAGGCCTTGCATTTTGGAAAGTCAAGTCAAGGTAGGAGTTTCACGGTGAATGGTAGGGCCTTAACAAGTGCAGTGGAACAGAGGGACCTTGGAGTTCAGGTGCCCGGTTCTCTAAAAGTGGAGTTACAGGTAGACAGAGCAGTGAAGAAGGCTTTTAGCACACTGACCTTCATCAGTCAGGGCACTGAGTATAGACGTTGGGAAGCTATGTTGCAGTTGTGTAGGACCTTGGTGAGGCCGCACTTGGAGTATTGTGTTCGGTTTTGATCACCTTGCTATAGGAAGGATGTTATTAAACTGGGAACAGTGCAGAAGAAATTTACAAGGATGTTGCCTGGACTCAATGGTCTGAGCTAAAGGGAGAGGTTGGACAAGCTAGGACTTTTTTCTTTAGAGCATAGGAGAGTGAGGGGGGACCTTATAGAAATGTATAAGATCATAAGGGGCATGGATAGGGTGCATGCACTCAGTCTTTTTTCCCAGAGTTCGGGAATTAAGGACTCGAGGGCATCAGTGTAAGTTTAGAGGGGAAAGAATAAAAGGGAGCCTGAGGGACATCTTTGTTACATAGAGGGTGGCACGCATAAAGAATGAGCTGCCAGGGGAAGTGATTGAGGCGGGTACATTAACAATATTTAAAAGGCATTTGGACAAATACATGGATGGGAAATGTTTAGAAGGATATGGGCCAAGTGCAGAGAAATGAGGTGAGTGTGGGTGGACATTTTGGTCGGCATGGACCAGTTTGTGCTGTAGGACTCTACGACTAAATTCAAACTCAATCAGATGTCATGACAATTTTGAACCAACTGTCCCAGAGCATTATCCAAAGCCTCAGCTTTCCTAATCCGGTGGCATTGGTGCTAATGCCAACATCTCCCATAAATGGTGCCACAAATGCTGAATACTTCCAACACGCTGTGATTTGACACCATGTGAGGCATTACGCCTGAGGAAACTCCCCCTGGTCTTTAATGCACATTGATCACAGGATCTTTTGCAGCAAACTGAGAGGCTGAAGAGACAGATCAGAGCAGCTATTTTATGAGCTACTCCCCTACACAATGAGACCATCAATTTGCAACTCAATTCTATTCTATCACTTTAGACTTCTCGTTTGCAAAAAAAAACAACCAATCTTGGATTTCAAATTCACCACATTTGTCTTTTGAGTTTGAAAATTCTAACATCCCCTGTGTGTAGCAATCTTTCTTAATTTCACTCCAGGAAAATGTGGCAGCAGGTTTTAGACTATGCTCCCGGTCCTAGACTCCTCAACCAGTGGAAATCATGTCTCTCTACCTGGCCTCGCCCCTTTATATCTTCAAAATTTTAATTCAATCACTTTCTAAATTCCATGGAATACAACACTGGGATTATGGAATCTCTCCTTGTAATTTAACCCTTATGAGTCAAGATGTCACTCTATTAAACTAGATTCCACTTCCTCCAAGACCATGATATTGCTTATGGGGTGAGGAGTCCAGACTGCTTACTGTACTATTGGAGTGGCCTAACTAGGGCATTGTATTCTTGAAGAATGCCTTTGACCCTGCTGTTCACTAGTCCCCAGACACAAAGACTAGAAGTTCATTTGCCTTTTTGACTAATCACTGTAACAGTTGACAATGTTTCAATAACCCGTTCGCATGGACACACCCAAGTTTCTACAGGCCCTCACCGTTTACTATTTATGTCCATATAACCTTACACTTGCTGACGTATATGGTCAATAGTGAAACGTATCAAGGCACACCAGGCAGCACATCTTGACAATTAAAAATTCAATATCTTATTTGAAAGACAGCGCCTCCAACAATGTGATGCTCTCTCAACACTGAACTGCAGTGTGATGTACCTGAATGTCTACTGTGGTACTTGGATAAATGATTGCAAGATAGGAGTGGCATGTACTGAGTGAAGTTCAGTGTACTGTCTCCACAACAGTTTCATGCTTTGAATGTGCATGGCTTCATTATCCTTTGGGCTTTACAGTGTCCTACCACAATGTCTTGAGCAGTGAACAGATAAAAGAGAAACTTAAGCAATAAGTGCTCATCTTCCATGGGATTCCCAGGATGTTGTCACAGGAGCCTTGGTGAGTTACTGCAATGCACCTTAGACATGGTACACACTGCTGCCAGTGGAGGGGTGTGGTAGAAGGGGTGACAATTAAGCGGAGGTTGCTCTGCCCAGGATGGTGTCAAGCTTCTTGGGTGTTGTTGGATCTGCTAGGCAAGTGGGGAGTATTCTATCACACTCCTGGCTTGGGGGGTGGGGGAGAATGCAAGGAATAAACGAGACATACACTGGTGCCCACAAAACCTGGGGTCCCTGCTATTTACAATGATGGAATGAATGGTCATTCATGGACTCTGGGTACAGAACAGGTTTATAGGGCTGTATGGTTGTTTTGGTGGTCAGAACTAATTGGGTGGACTGAAATTTGAGGTGTGAGGCCAACAGATCGTGTTTACAAAAGCTGCATTGATGTAACGCCACTTCGTTGAAGGCCATGATGTCAACATGAGGAAAAGCTGAGCTTGAGTTTTGTGACATGTCCCATCTTACATCAAGGGTTTCCTTGTTGGAAGCTGCAATGTATTTGACCAGGGCACAACTGAGTGACATTTGAGCTTTGTGTGACATCCCAAGACAAGTTGTAGGTCAGGGTAACCCAAAGCCGTGGTTTTGCCCATCAGGGCGACTGCCTGAGCATCTAGCAGTGCTGCTACTGTCAGAAAAATCCAGAACTGATGTGAGGAGGAAGGAATTTGCACCTTGCATTGAATCAGTCGGAAGCTGTATTGATACGAAGACGTGTCATTTTGTCCAACAGGCTGGACTACGTGAACTGCAGCTTACCCGGAGTGAATGGGGCTGGAGACCAGGTTGACATTGTCAAGAGTATCTGCCGTCCAGCTGAACCTCTTCAAAGAGTCACTGTCGTATTCTCGAGAAACCGCCAGGTGCTGCAACCAAAATGTGGAGAGAGAGGAAAACATAGTGAGCTGTTAAAATATCATTCTCAGTCAATGGCTCATCTTCCAGAAATGGGGTTTGAAAGCGGAACAACACAGACAATGGGAGAGACGATGCTGGCCCTTGAACCTGCTGTCACTCTACTTCGCGACTCCTCTATCCCATTTTCAGACCATTGCTCCAACCCTCTTAGCTAAGAACATGAGCACAGCTAACGTCTCAGCAAAAACACGCCAAGACCACTTGAACAAGCCCTGTTCAGGAAATACTCCAAGGTGGTCAGGTGATTGGACGTGTAGGTGTGAGGGAACAAATGGGAACAAGAAGTTGCAATATTAAACATAGTGTAGGAGCACATTACTGCAGATGCTGGAATCTGTACTGAAAACAACAAATGCTGGAAATCACAGCGGGTCAGGCAGCATTCATGAAGAGAGAGCAAACTAAAGTTTCAAGTCAAGATGACTTCATCTTGACTTGAAACTTTAGCTTGCTCTCTCTTCATGAATGCTGCCTGACCCGCTGTGATTTCCAACATATTTTGTTTTCAGTCCTGCAATATTAAACCTCCACTCGGTACTTTTGTAAAAGGAAATGGCCAACTGAAATTCATCCGCAATTGCAATATTCAAGAGCCAGTAATGTACAAGAATTCCAATGTGAGCTCCAGTCTTGGGAGGTACAGGAAGGGTCCCTACGGTTAAATAGTTGATGGGGTAGCATTACTTTGTTACAAAGTGAATAGTTGTAAGTATTGGATGTTGTAAATGATACAGAGCCTTGCACTTTTACAAAGTGTGTGAGAGGAACGGTTGGAGGGAACCTTTTAGGGGCATAAACTAATCAGTAACAGTTACCACTGCTTTAGAAGCAGGCACTCATCTTGGCTAATGAGTTGGATCTCTTTGAGAACAGGATGAACAATTGATTGGGGTGGGGGGTGGGGGGGGGGGGGGGGAGAGAGAGAGAGAGAGACAGTAGATGTTATTGACTTGAGTTTTTGGGTGGTACTGAGCCATATACAAAGTCCAAGCCCTCAGCACAAATGGTAATGTATCAAATTGGATGGGAATATATTTGATTGGTGAGCAGTAAATCATAATCAGAGACCAATAGTTGCTTGGTCGTCACTGAGCAGCATTAGCTCACTTGATGCAATGGCCTCAGAGATTACTGTTGCATTGCTAATGGATGTTTATTGTCACCACAGACAAAGTCATAACAGAGGTGTGAATTAGTCAACATAACCCACATTCACTTCCATGGGAGCTGTGCAAATCAAGCTCCATATGTTATGGAGTCTCCATTCTGATGCCAAGAAAGGACGCAAGTAAAATGGACTCTCTTAATCTGCCCTTCAATGGGTAAGAATCTGCAGTGTACACCAGCAGGCCCAAGGAAGAGGGGTAAATGAAGAGCTAATCTGGGAATTGAGATGGAGATCCTGTCAACTGCTCTTTAAAATGTTTTCCTCCCCGTTTCCCAGTCAGCCAGATGGACAGCCAAGTGAGGTACTGGGTAGCAATGGTCCACAATGGTAAGGGGGTAGAGGTGGAATACATGGTTGGAAGCTCAAGGAGGGGTGGTGCCCTGGAAGACTGGGGGAAGTCATGAACAGAAGATGAGGTAGAGGTCACAAATGGAGGTTTGAGAAGTAGGAAATAGTTTATGAATGGAATGTCATGCTGCAGACATCCCATCTCCATTCAACTGACATAATATATAATGAGCAAAATTAGGCCATTCGGTCCATCAAGTCTGCTCCACCATTTAATCACAGCTGATATGTTTCTCATCCCCATTCTCCTCGTAACCTTTGTATCCCTCACTAATCTAGAACCTATCTACCTCTGTCTTAAAGGCGCTCGATGGCTTGGCCTCCACAGTCTTCTGCAGCAATGAGTTCCACAGATTAATCCCCCTTCGGTTGAAGAAATTCCTCTTCACCTCAGTTCTAAAAGGTCGTCCCTTTACTCTGAAGGTATGCCCTTTGGGTCCTGGTCTCGCCTACCAGTGGAAACATCTTTTCCACGTTCACTCTATCCAGGCCCCGTCGTATTCTTTAAGTTTCAATCAGATCCCCCACCCCCACCATCCTGCTAAACTCAGAGTACAGATCTAGAGTCCTCAAATACTCCTCATATGACACACCCTTCATCCCCGGGATCATTCTTGATAACCTCCTCTGGACTCCCTCCAAAACTGCTCATTATATTCCAACAGTGGTCTGATCAGACACAGGTATCTCAAGCGTCTCGTAAGAGATTTATTCCCTTCTCCAGGCGGTAAAGGTGTCAAGATGGTGACATCTGTCATGTCCGTGTCAGATTCTGAGGTGTCTTCAACAGTAGACGGAGAGGCAGAACCCACGGATTCCGACTGCCTTTCCGACTGTTCCGAGGAGCCAGGCACATTTTCCTCCCACACCGTTTGCAAGTTTGCAGCTTTCACAGGGTCCACGTGCTTATTCTGAACTGCCGCACCTACCTCAACTTTATACATCACTTGAGCTGACCCTCGTGTTGACCATGCCTCTTCCCCATGCTGGGCCATTCCCATGGCTCCTACACCAAACTTAGTCCCCAGAATTAACCTGCCTCTCTCTCTGGCTTACAGGAGCCTTGTGTTTGGCACTGGCGTTCCTGATGCCGTTTCACCCTCACCCCATGTCCGGGAAGATCAGATTTAACCTGGTGTGGAGTCTTCTCGCCATTAGCAACTCTGCTGGAGCTATCCCTGTGGTTGTATGAGGGTGGTCCAATAATCAAACAGGAACTGGGACAGTTTGGTATCTAGTGAAGTGGTAAGCTGCTTCTTCAAAAATGCCTTCAAAGTTTGGACTGCTCTTTCTGACAGAACACTGGATGATAGATGGTATGGAGCTGTCCTCATATGTTGAACGCCATTTGACTTTAGAAAATATTCACGTTCCCTGCTGGCAAATGATGGCCCATAATCTGTGAACATTTAACCAGATGTTTACTTTGATTGGTTCTGATTTGGATGTTGCTAAGCAATTTAATTGTTCCAAACTAGATGTAGGTGTACTCTCTAGAGTGTGCACTCTCCTGCTTAATGGTCTATGGGTTCTCTTAACTTAGAGTCAGAGTCATAGAGAGTCATAGACATGTACAGCATGGAAACAGACCCTTCGGTCCAATCCGTTCATGCTGACCAGATATCCCAACCCAATCTAGTCCCACCTACCAGCACCCGGCCCATATCTCTCCAAACCCTTCCTTTTCATATACCCATCCAAATGCCTCTTAAATGTTGCAATTGTACCAGCCTCCTCCACTTCCTCTGTCAGCTCATTCCATACACGTACCACCCTCTGTATGAAAAAGTTGCCCCTTAGGTCTCTTTTATATCTTTCCCCTCTCACCTAAACCTAAACCCTCTAGCTTAGCACTCCCCCTACCCTCTCTATGCCCCTCATGAGTTTATAAGCCTCCATAAGGTCACCCCTCAGCCTCCGACGCTCCAGCGAAAACAGCCCCAGCCTGTTCAGCCTCTCTCTATAGCTCAAATCCTCCAACCCTGGCAACATCCTTGTAAATCTTTTCTGAACCCTTTCAAGTTTCACAACAGCCTTCCAATAGGAAGGAGACCAGAATTGCACGCAATATTCCAACAGAGGCCTAACCAATGTCTGTACAGCCGCAACATGACCTCCCAACTCCTGTACTCAATACTCGGACCAAGTATTGGGAGGTCATGTTGCGGCTGTACAGGATTTAGTGGGACTCTTTTGCTGTCTTGAATCTGCATACTGGCAGCAAATACAACAGCTTGGCAGCCGGATCCTGAAGACAATTTTCACCGCTTGGCGAAGGTGTGGCTTTATTTTGGAGTTTTGCTGTGGGCTGAACTAGAGTCCCTCTGTTCAGGACAGGTCCTGAGTGAGGCTGTGCAATTGCCTTCACCCAACTGGTGTTCCCCAAGCTCAGATAGAGAGCGCCCTCTTCCATTGGAATACCCTGCAACTTATTTGCTCCACTTTCTGCATTTTCCAATCATAAAGCCAGTTGTGGTGCCTGACTGAAGTCCATTGGGTGTCAGCTAGTAGGTTCTTTTGCATGGTTACAACCTTAATCCGACATACCAAACTGTCCCATTAAGGGTTATACCAGAGTCACATGCATCTTCCAGACATTTAACCTCGTCAAAAATCCCAGTGCGGATTTCCCTAGTTCTTGAATTGCTGAGTAAAAACAATAGTGACTCAAAATTAGAGGAAGCTTGGGATCGTAATATTCCTTCACAAAATCCATCGATTTTGAAAGGTTTTAGTGTCTGGTGCCTCAGAGAAACTTAGGCTCCTCATAGCCAAAAAAGCTGCAGGTCCACATGCTGTCAGGAGAATTACTTGTTGCTTTTCATTTGCCCTGATGTCATTTGCCCAGGGAACGTAACGCATTCTTTCCACAAAGACTTCCCAGTCTTCAACAGCAGGATCGAACGAGTCAAGCCTCCCAAATACCAGCATGATGACAGAAATGCTTAGCCCAACTCAAGGATGACTGTTACGAGTGAATTTTGTCAGGGACATGCTTTGCACCCGTCGCCACTGAATTAACTCCACAGAGACCGGTATCACTAAGTCACTCTTTACTTACACATGGAGAGTCCATGTCACTGGTCTGGCTTCCTCAGAGCCAGCTCTCAGAGTGAGCCGAACCTCTGACACTCCTGTTATATCTGTCAGCCAGGGCTCCCTGACTGGACCAGATTAACAGCCCCAATCAGGGAACTCATATTCTATGACGTCTACCTGGCTAACCGCATTACAATCCCTACAAGGTAAAGTTCAAATAAGCAGTTTGATAAGTGGAGCGTTCCCTCAACAGGTGTAATTATTGTGGAATTGAATTACTCAAGACTTTTAAATGATGCAAATTTTATTTCAGCCATTGTCAATGACAGGAGAGCTGTACGTCTGTAGCTTGAAGATAAATTAAACATGTGTTTAAAAGAATGTCAATTGTATGACTTGAGGCAAGTCTGTAGGTAATGAGTTCCTAATCAATGCTGATCATCCATTCCTCATGGATTAATGAAAATCCTGGGAACAGAGGTAGGATTCTGTGGAGGAGGAACTCAATTGAAAAAGACAGGGGGAAATACAAAACTTGCAAGAGTGGTCACGCAGGTATGATAACGGCAGGTAATCACCAAGTGACTGTCAACAATAACCATTCATGGATTTGGTAACTGATGTGCTGGTGCATGTAAAAAGAAAATTAAACCTTTTTCAGCACCGCACACCAGTTGTAGGTGGTCAGAATTTAGTGTTCAATGTTCATTTAGACTTCCAGATTATGACAGGTTCTCATTTAGTAAATGGGAAAAAAAATCCTTTCCAAAAGTGAGTAAATGAATGCAAGATCATCATCATGAGGGCTGTTAACTCATTCAATGTCCCAGGTGAGACCTCTTCTGGAATATTGTGTCCAGTTCTGGTCTCCCTGCTATAGGAAGGAGATTATTAAGCTATAGAAGGTTCAGAAGAGATTTACCAGGATGTTGCCGGGTATGGACAGCTTGAGTTATAAAGAAAAGCTGGGTGGGCTGGGACTTTTTTCACTGAAGTGCAGGAGGTTGAGAGGTGACCTTATAGAAGTTTATGAAATCATGAGGGATATAGATAGGGTTAATGGTAGGTGTCTTTTCTCTAGGATGGGCAAATTTCAAGACTAGGGGGCACAATTCCAAGGTGAGAGATTTAAAAAAGACACGATGGGCAATTTTCTTTTATAGTTTGAATGTGGAATGAACTTCCTGAGGAGGTAGTGCATACAGGCACAATTACAACATTTGAAAGACACTTAGATAAATACATGAATTGGAAAGGTTTGGAGGGATATGGGCCAGGAGCAGGCAGGTGGGACTAGTTTAGTTTCGGATTATGTTTGGCGTGGATTGGTTTGATCGAAGGGTCTGCTTCCGTGCTGTATGACTCTATGAGGAACAGGAATAGTTATGGGAGCAGAATCATTGATAGCTTTTAAAAGAAATGTGAATAAATATAGAGCATATTTCATTAGTATATAGGGAAGAGGCACAGAACTGGGGCTAAATGGCACAGGTCATACTGAAAGATGGCAAACACAAGTGTGACATAAATGGCCGCCTCTGCATTATATAACTGTTTGATTCTAACTGCATCACCTAGAAATGAAAAGTCTTATAGGTGAATTAAACATTAGTCCTAACACCTTTCTTTACCTGCCAATTGTACAAATGGAACATACAGTTCAATTTAATCTCCCTGCAAGCTGGTAGATGATAATTACTTACCTTCAGTGAGTTGCTCACTACTGGTCCCCCCATGGAAGGTGCAAGTTCTGGTTGGAAACCCTGCTGAACCAAAAGGAAGATCAAAAGATGCCGTTAATCCTCGAAAGACTCTCGCAGGAACCCGGGAATTGGCAAGGACGGGGGCTGTGCCAGCAGACGGAAGGGAAATCTTGGCAACTTTGCTTAAGATTGAGGGTAATGCAGCCTCCACTGTTGCCAACCCCTGGTCTGAGTTTGCACACTTGCCCAAGATTGGAATTTTAACGTTTAAAACCACAAGAGGCGATTTCCTCAAAACTGCAAAACATTCTTTAGAAACATGCTTGCAAATTTTACTGCATATGCAGAACAGGCAATTCCTTCAGCGATACATCTTTTTTAAAAAAAAAATTCCTCCCTGGCATTACAATTTGGACTTTTCCCTCAGGGATGTGCTGGTCCTTGTCAGGGAAGGGAAAGGCAACATGTCCTTATTAATATGTGACTGCAAAAATACCACAATTGGCATCTGTACAACAAAATGATCAGTGCTAAATGAGTCTAAAGGTCTTGTAGCAGAAGACCACATATACCAATGAATGTGTTAACGCGATTGTTACTGCTGTGAATGTCTAAGAATTACATTTGATTATTGGAATTTGGAAAGCACAACAATTGTTTCTTTCTTCGTGTTACTCTGGCTTGGCAATGAAGTGATCAACCACGTCAAGTAATTGTTAGAAAATAAAGTGAACACTCCTTGAGTTATGAAGATGCCATGGATCACATTGTAACAGCTTGAAGTAATATTGAGAGAGTTTTGATCTGATATGAAAACTACCCAATGTGACTAATCACTCTTGGCACTAATTGTCTCGAGCATTTTGTTTTTCATGCAGGGTCTGCTAGACTAATTTGTAAGAGTTTATAACATTCCAGGGCATATTATGAGCAAATGCCGGAAATTTGTAACAGAAGGTCCTTGAGGTACTATTCCCATTGCCAAATATTTCAGCTTGAAATGTTCTGAGCTGTACAAGAGCCACTGGGGATAGAAAAAAGTGTTGCATTGGCGTATAAACCTTTGTACTTCTTTACTAAGTTTAGCTCTTCCAACTTGTCACACCATGGGTACACCCAGTTCAATTGATTCCTCTACTAACAACCAAGCATCTAACATTGCGGGAAATCAAGAGAGTAGGAAGAGATAATGCACTCTTACATTACGTTAATGGCGACGAGATCGTGAGTGTTAAGAGTGGCACTGAATAACGTTCAAAAATTAGGGGCATTATTCCAATCTTAATTCACAACGAAGAGTTGTTAGTTTTTCAAATTTAATCCCAAAACTGCACCCAACTTTTACACCAATTCTAATAGAATAATCTCTTCGATGTCATGAGATATTCAGTAATTTAAGACTGTCCACTTTAGAAAGATGCGGTTTCTGATGGTCTGCCGGTGTTGGACTAGTTTGAAGAAGGTCAAAGATCACATGACACCAGGTTATAGTCCAACAGGTCTATTTGAACACCCGCTCCTGAGGAGGGAACAGGGCTCTGACAGCTTGTATTTTTAAATAAACCTGGCGTCGTGTGATTTTTGACCACTTCTGATGGTAAGTGAGGGATTCTGGGTACAACTGATGTTTTTGTAATGGTCTTAGACTGGCAAACCAAAGACCATGAGTTCAAATCCCACGGTGCCATTGTGCTTTGAAATTGAATTCAGTAAATCTCAGCGGGTGGCAAGAGAGGAAAAGAAAAGACCATCACAAAAATCCAAGGAGGTCACTAACATTGTTTGGAGGAGGCAATGCTTCCTTACAGAACATGCTTGGCATCTAGTGCCAATCGAGGTAATTGAGGATGGCCAATTAACCCGTGCCCAGTTGGTGTTGCCCACAGTCAAGAACAAATAATGTAGAGAGAGTATTGGCAGTGAGCAATTGAAAATTTCATTCAACACTGGTCTGCAACAGAATGACACAGACATTGAAAGGGAAGGGGCTTTCAAAAGTGGTAGTGGGCACCTTAAATTTGGGATTACTATTACTGACAACGCAGGAATACGAAGCCGGTATTACGTAAGGTCTGTTTAGCTCAGTTTGTGGATGGCTAAGTTGGTTGGAGTGCCTAGGAACATCAGCTCTGCTTCATTGTTTGAATGTGTGATTAAAATCAAGTGTTATCGTGCCCGAACCAGAGGACACTGAGGCAATCTCACTAGAAGTAAAAGGGAAGACGGTGGGAAAATATTCTGCCACTTTAGGGAAGGGCACTTTTTGTCACCTTCCTCTCAAATTGCTATTGTTAACTTGAGCAGGGAATTATCTCCCTTCACTGCACAAGAGTTCAGTGGTTGAAACGTTTGGTGAACAATGGGGGCTTTGACATCTCAGACGTCTTTAGAACGATGCAGGAATGGACTGTTACAGATTGAGCAGACGTTAAACTGTGGTCGCCAAATAGCAGTAAGCATTTTCCTAGTTCATTCAAATGTTGATCTAGCAAATTTAATGATAGTTAAAGAGTATTTTGGGGGGGGGGGGGGGGGGGGGTGCTGCTGCAAATCTTGATAATTTCAAACCAACCTGCTCCAAGATGTTATTACACACCTGTGGAGAAGGTGGGACCTACATAAAAGAATATCTTCTGACTTGTCGGGTTGTTGGTTTCAGAAAGACTGATGGTCATTCAATTTAGGTTCCGAAAACAATAGAGAAAATTTTAAGTTTAACCGGAGGTCGAGCATTAAACAAAACAACACAACTTTTTTTTTTTAAAAGGGTGGAAACAGGAACAGGCTTCAATTTAACTCGATGCACTTTCCATTTGCAATCAATCAAATGAAGTAGACAGCAAGCAAATTGGTGATGATGGGATGTTACAGAGGTAATGTCCTTCCTCAGGGAATGGGGAACTAATGGTAACAATGTCAACCTGTGACAATCGCAGCTGGCAATACTGAGCCGTTAGATGGGATAGAGGCACAGTTGTTCACTCCAGTGTTATACATTACATTGAAAACACAGCCAACGTCAGGTACTCTAAACTACAATACAGCAGGCATTCAGATGTGAACTTACCGCCTCCTTTGTCATCTCTTCAATCAGGATGCTGTCCCTTGTGTACGGACTCCGGTTCAGCGTGTATGACCTATCCGAACTGAAGGAGCGAAGGCTGTTGTGTTTACAAGTTACCAATCAAGGGGTAGATGATAATCAGGCAGGCAGAGGGGAGGAAAAGAAACTCATTAATGCATGCAGCTTCCAGGGGAGCTGGATGGACAGAGGGGGGAGGTCATGAAAGGAAACCCACCAACAGCACCCAAAAACCAAACAAACCAAATGCAACAAAAAGAGAATTTTTTTTCTTGTTATTTCCAGATATCATTTAAAAAAAGATCAAATGGCAAAAAGTCTTTGTTCGGATGAGCTCAAACAAAAGGTTGAAATTATGAAAAGGGACTGAGCAAAACCTGTTCTCCCCCCGATCCCTTGCTCCGACACTCATGCCACCAGTACTGAACCAAGGCAGGCTGAAAATCAGCTGCAGCTAAAACCTGACTTTCTGGGGAGAAAGATAATCCCTCACAGCAGCAGAAGGATGGACTGACCAATGAGTCAGTTGTGTATCACTCAATGTGCTGCCTGAACAATAGGCTCCTGCATTTCCTCCCAGCAAATACATGTTTTTGCAGCATTTGATATCCTGAGGATAAGACGGCGCTCTTTTGCGAATTCGGACAAATGAAAAATATGAACAGCAAAAGCTTTCAGGTCATTTTAAAATCGAGGATCAACTTTCTTAGAACTGTCTCCTCACCACCTTCAATCAAACCAGCTGCATAAGCAACCGAAATCTGCCTGTACACTAACTTTGCAGGGAAACAACCCGTGAGTATACGCAGTAAAGCGCCCCCTGTCATTCACCAGACTGTTATCAAGCACTGACACCAAGACACAATAAGACAATATTAGTGACCGTGACATAGTGAAGGAGGAGAATGAGATAACACAGAGATGGAGAAGTTTGAGAGATGAGTAGAAAGTGGCCTGCTTCCACACTATCTGGATTCTATTCCAAATTCTATCACAAAAGTTCCAGCTAACTGGGACACAACTGTTGCTCCTTAGTTAGGACTGACTCCATGACTTACTATAAAAGGACTGGCGACCAGATTTACTCAACACTATTTTACAATCTGTACACAAGTTGGCTTGAAAAAGTGTTTCCAACACAAGATGCACCCCACATGCCTAACACCCTATTTTGGATTGAAGGGTTTCTCACATTTTGCAAATGGAGGTGCATCTTAAAAAAAAATTCAAAGGTTAAAAATGGTTTCAAAACAGTAGCCACCTTTGGTGAGGAGTGACAAAACCTTTGAATTTTGGGTTTTAAAAAGGACTGTCCTGAAGGAAATAACCTTATTGGGGACCAGTGGCTAAAAACTGCCTTGAAAATGTGTTGCTGGAAAAGCGCAGCAGGTCAGGCAGCATCCAGGGAACAGGAGAATCGACGTTTCGGGCATAAGCCCTTCCTCATTCCTGAAGAAGGGCTTATGCCCGAAACGTCGATTCTCCTGTTCCCTGGATGCTGCCTGACCTGCTGCGCTTTTCCAGCAACACATTTTCAGCTCTGATCTCCAGCATCTGCAGACCTCACTTTCTCCTAAAAACTGCCTTGGCAGGTGCCAGTAGTGGTACTGGCCGTTCATGCGACTTCAGAACAGACTATTCCTGGTCTAGTGTGTATACAAACACACATATATGCATAGTTCAATGCAAATACCATACAGTTCATATTTTGTTTTCTGCACATTGTGTGCAATTTCTTCACTTTGGTGAACTGCAGAGAAATTGGACTGCGTTATATAGTAGATCATAAGTGGATTGGAATATTGTGGATACTAAAGTCCAGGGGGCAGCATAGCCTACTACATATCCTTTCACTGCAAAAGACAAAGTGGGGGTTTTAAAAAAATAAAACATTTTTGTATCCCTATACCCATGAACATTATTCACAGCTGATGAATGTATGTAATATTCCAATTCTGCAAATAAGTATCCTGCCGGCAGCCTATCACTGCAAAGCTCTCAAGTTTTCAAACGAAACCAATTGCAATTAAAGCAAAGGACCAACTTTTCAGAATTAAAATGAGAATGGGAAGACAAAAAGCAGGGTCCAAAAAGAGCCTTCTGAACCAACGTGGTGCCCCTGGAAGATACATACAAAGGCAGGCTTAAAAACTAACATGCCAGCCGTCAGACTACAGCAACAGCAAATCAAAAGGCGAAGGGGAGGGGAGCAGCCAAGACTTAAACCCCTGACCAGGCTCGAGAGATAGGGTTCAGCGTTAATAGCATCACACCAGTGCTTTTAAAGGGTTAGCCCCCTTGTCAGCAGGAGGCAGAAAGCAGCAGTACTCGTCGTGTTGGTTGACAGAGTCTATTAGAAATCACAAAAATTCCCGTTCAAAAAGTTATTCAAAAACATCAAAAGCACAACTTCCCAGAAGAACCGCTGTCAAAATCTGGACTCGACAGCCAGTCACAAAATACTTACCATTAAGTAGTTTGACAAAGACTTTAGATCAGTTGGATTCATCTGATAAAATGACAAGGAACTCATTTGGTTGCAAAAATAGCCAATGGATAGTCAGTTTATTTTGTTTTAAAGATACTTCAGTTCATTTTAATGAGCTTGTGTGCTGAGTGACGTGGGGCTTTGGTCTGGGTGCAGTGGGTGTGGACTCTGGAAAGTGAGAATTGGAGAGAGAAAGGAAGTCAATAAATTATTTCATGCTGCTGCAGACACTCCTAAGCTCAAGAGGAGGGATTTTCCTCTGTTTTTGTGGATCGAGATTAGCAGACCAGAGGATTAATCGTGGAGAATTCTAATTTTCAATCCTTGTCATCAGAAAAGAGCAGGGCAGGAAGTGAAGAGGCCGGCATGTTTCTGGTGATGGAACAGAACTGATTCCTACAAATCCTCAGACTAACCTCAGCAATGGCCCGAATTGGTCAAAGTAGGCTAAGAGTGCAGTGTCAAGATTACAGTGGTGCTGGAAAAGCACAGCAGTTCAGGCAGCATCCGAGGAGCAGGAAAATCGACGTTTTGGGCAAAAGCCCTTCATCAGGAATACAGCAGTACCTAGTCACAAAGCATTAGAATCAAAGTGAAAATACTACCAAGATTACTTGAGTTCATAAGAACAGACTTCAAGAAAATGCACAATGGGTTAAGAATCTTAAAAGGGGTGCAAGAAAGGGTGCGAGATTTACAACAAAAAAAGGCAGAAAGTTTCAGAAATCATCATTGAGGACACAAATCAACTTCGTTCCAGTTCAATCAAAACAAGTCAACAGGCTCGGAAGTGCAATGTAGTTAACAAGCTCTGAAGAACTAGGAGAAGTAGGCCATTCAGCCCATCGAGCCTGATCTGCTATTCAATCAGATCACAGCGGTTCTGAAAGTGGCCTTCACTCCACTTCCCTGCCGAGCCCCACATAACCTTTGCCTCCCATGCTGATGAAATATCTGTCAAACTCAGCACTCAACATATTCAATGATCAAGTCTCCACTACTCCCCGTGAAAGAGGATTGCAAATGACTGCTAACTGGTCTCAGAGAAATCCACCCCTCCTCACCTCTCCTCAGAATGGCAGACCCTTTCTTTTGAAACTTTAGATTTCCTGTGAGAGGACACAAGCTCTGAGCATCTGTCACGTCAAGCTCCCGAAGAATTTGATGTTTTAATCGGGTCAGCTGATTTGTACATTTCTGCTCCCACGTGTCTGCAGCAAATTTGGAGAGGCGATATTCTATTTCTTCGAATGAATAACTTTATTAAAAGCTGTGGTCCCAGAGCAGACTGTGGGGGAAATCACTAGCCACAGCCTGCCGAAACTTGAGGAAGCACTCTCCTCTCTACCAAACCGCTACCCATCCTCTGGCATCAATCAAGAGACTCAAGTCCATCAGAATGCCAGAAGCGTCCCCCTGTCCTCCTTCAACAGTTTTTCCCGGAGTGCTGATGGATCCCTAGTTTAATATCCCAGACAAAAGGCAGCTTACAGAATTCCCTCAGCACTGCGCTTCAGTATCAGTACCAATGTTGTGCTTAGTCTCTGCACAGGGGACTCTACTGAGAACTTCCTAACCCATTAAAGGTGAGAGTATTATAACGAGCCACAGCTGATGCTAAGGGGCCGTTGGAAACTGGCTGAGACAGAGAGCAAGCTCAGAGTTGGGCCTCAAATTTAGGTTGCGCTGCGTGGTTGGAAGTGTACAGAAGTGAGTGGGGAAAAATGAAGGTGTCTGTCAGGATACTGAGTCATAAAGGCTACAACATGGACACACCGCTGGAGAGTATTCCTGGGTTGCAGACAGTTTCCATTCCGGAGTCCATTCCCAAGGCAAGGAAACAGTCCCTTTGAACTATGTTGCCCAGTTTTCACAAGTAAGCTACTCCCATTTACCTGAGTTTGGTCCATATCCCTCCATACCCATTCCATCCATGTACCTGTCCAAATGTTTCTTAAATGACAGCATTGTACTCGCTCCATTCCTACCTCTGGCAGCCTGTTCCAGACACTCAGCACCCTCTATGTGAAAGAAATCCCCCCCGGATCCTTTGTATCCCTCTCACTGTAAACCTACACCTTTTAGTTTTGGACTCTCCTATCATGAGGAAAGGCTGTGCGCTATCTACCTTAGATATGCCTCTCATGATTTTATAGACCTCTACTAGGTCACCCCTCAGTCTCCGACAATCCAGCGAAAAAGTCCCAGCCTAACCAACGTCTCCTTAACTCAAACCTTTCAGCCCAGGTAGCACTCTTTTCTAGTTGAATAATATCATTTCTACAGTCGGGTGACCACAACTGCATGCAGTCCTCCAAATGTGGCCTCACCAATGTTTTGTACAGCAGACAAGATGATCCAACCCCAACACTCAATGCTCTGACCGGTGAAAGCTAGCATGCTGAACCTTCTCCTGTCTACCTGTGCCTCCACTTTCAAGGAGGTACCCCGAGGTCTCTTTGTTCCATAACATTCCCCAGGGCTCAACTATTAACTGTCCAAGTCCTGCCCTGGTTGGACCCACCAAAATGGGGCGGCACGGTGGTTCAGTGGTTAGCACTGCTGCCTCACAGCACCAGGGTCCCAGGTTCGATTCCAACCTCAGGCGACTGGCTGTGTGGAGTTGGCACATTCTCCCAGTGTCTGCGTGGGTTTCCTCTGGGTGCTCCGGATTCCTCCCGCAGTCCAAAGATGTGCAGGTTAGGTGAATTGGCCATGCTTAAATTGTCAATGAGGTGCATTAGTCAGAGGGAAAAGGGGTTTGGGTGGGTTACTCTTGGGCCGAAGGGCTTGTTTCCACACTGTAGGGAATCTAATTTAATCTAAACAAAATGCAACACCTCATATTTATTTAAATTAAACTTCACCTGCCATTTCTCAGTCCATTGGCCCAGTTGATCAAGGTCTGCATTCATAGACAACCTTCTTCACTGTCCACTGTACCACCAATCTTGGTGTCATCAATAATATGGGTGGATTGTGCTCTCTCTCCCCCCTTCCGCATCTCCATCTAACACCCTCATATCTGTAGCTGTCTCTGTCTCACCTCTTTCACTTTGAAGAGAGAAACACATTTGCTGTTCCTCTGTTTCTCAGCTGAACAGAGGAAAGAGGATGACCTTTGAGTTTGCACTGCTGCAGAGTGCAATCATGCTGGTTATTCTCCCTCAACTTCACCTTCCTCCCACTCTCTCGGGTTCCTCAGCATCGAAAATTCTAACTATCTCTGATTTAAATGAAGTAATTCCCAGATTGCAAACAGATTCCATTCCGGAGTCCATCCCCAAGGTGGAATGCAATGCAGGAGAATGGAAGCAGCGATTGGTAAACACAGGGAACACAAAGGTGTCAGGGTCTTTAAAATAACAAACCAGTATGGGATCAAGTTTGTGCGTACAAGTCAGACATTCGTAAGTTGAGGACCCCTTGCGTACTGATTGGATGAGCATCCACAGCTCTCGGAGACAGAGAATTCCAAAGATCCACAATCCTTCGGGTGTAAACATTTCTCATCTCACTTCAGTTCTAAATGGTCAAGCTCTTATTCTGAGACTGTTCGCCATTGTTCTAGATGGTTAGCCAGTAAGCCCATCTTCCCAGCAACCTCCCTGTCAAACCCCTTCAGAGTTTTATATTTTAAACACCCCTTACTCTAAGTTTCAGGGAGTGCTGGCCTGGAAGGGAACTCCACACTTACTTTGTATTTCTTTACTCCACATTCTAATGTCTCCAGTCTCTATCTGTGAGGGATCCCCATACTTACTTAATTCATCTCTTCCTTTTACATACTAATAGAAACAGTGGCAATCTGCTTTGACTCGCTAGTTTATTTCCATATTCTACTTTCTCTTAAATCTTTTCGTCATCATTTGCTGAATTCTCAAAATTCTCTTGATTCTCAGGTTTATAACACTTTTTGGTAACATTGAAAACTTTTCCTTTAAGCTCACACAACCTTTAATGTGATTTGGAAGTCATGACTGAACCATTTTTTTTCTTGTGGGGACTTTATATCTTAGGAGACTCATACTTGTTGCAAATTGTGATGAATTTTTACCAGCCTTCATCTACCATCATATCATTTCAACTAGTTTTCCGAGCTACTTTAACCAAAATGTGGTGGAGCCGGAGTTGGACTGGGATGTACAAAGTTAAAAATCACACAACACCAGGTTATAGTCCAACAGGTTTATTTGGAACTACTAGCTTTCAAGGCACTGCTCCTTCATCAGGTAACTGACGTTTTGGGCATAAGCCCTTCATCAGGAATGAGCTTGCGGAAGAAGCGTTGAATGTCACAACGTGTGTTGAATTCCTTGATTTGGGAGCATAGGGGAATGAAGGTGAGGCCTTTGCTGAGGACTGATGAAGGGCTTATCCCTGAAACGTCGACTCTCCTGCGCCTCGGATGCTGCCTGACCTGCTGTGCTCTTCCAGGAAAACACTCTCGACTGTGATCTCCAGCATCTGCAGTCCTCACTTTCTCCCAGTTGATTTTAACCAACCCATCCCTCATACCTATGTTATTTACATTGTCCAGTGTTAAAACTTGAATTCTGAACTAAACTAGCTTGTTTGGATGTTAAATTCTATCATAATATGATTACTATATCCAAGATATTATTTTACTATAGGTGTTTGTAAATACTTAAATGAGTTCCATGCTAGAAACTTTCCAATTAGTTTTCCACCCGGCTACAAATGACATCCCATATGACTGTGACAAAGTAAGCTTTCTGTCCTTGTCTTTCTCAAGCTACTCGATCACATCATTCTGTTCAAAGACTTTGCTGCTCTCATCCAACTGGGTCGAACTTTACTCACTTGGTTTCATTCTCATCTATCCAATCAAAGCCAGAGAGTCTTTTGCAAAGGCCTTTCCTCCTGTTCTGTACTCTTAACGCAGATAGTCCCCAATGATCAATGCTCTGGCTCAACCTATTTCTCACCCACAAGCTGTCTCTTGGTGATATTATCCAAAAGCAAGATTAGTTTTCGCATATACATTATCCCTGCTCTCACAATTCCCCTCCTGTTGCTGGATTATCAGACCGCTATACCGCATCCACTATTGGACGAGCAGAACTTCCCTCCAATTAAACATCATAAAGACTAAAGCCGAGATGTTCAGTTCCTGCTCCAAACTCCATTCTGCATCTACCAGCTCCGTCCCTCTCCATGACAACCATCTGAGATGAAGCCCGACTGTTTGCAACCTCAGTGTCATGTCTGACCTCAGTTGGTTTCTGCTTGTATATTCATGTCATTACGAAGATGGTCTATTTCAATGCCTGTAACATGGCCCAATCCCATGGCTGCCTCAGCGGCTTTGCTGTGAAAATCCTCAAGTATCCTCCAGACAAGGCTGATCCAAAGTGCTCCAAGCTGGTCTGCTGTATTCTATTCTGTTTGACCCTTCACTAATTTGCCATCTCTGCTGCCTTTGTTTTAATTTGAAGCAAATCCTGTTCGGCTATCACCCTCCTGTATGTTAGCCTGTACTGGCTCAAGGTCAACATCACTTTGATTTTAAAGTTCCCACCTTTAATTACAAACTTCTCCAAAGGCTTTGTTCTTCCCAGTCTCTGTAATTTCTCCAGCTCCATAAGCCTCGGAGATATCAGACTCATCTAATTCTGGCTTTGTGAGCATCCCTGATTTTAAACACTCCATCTCTGGTTGCTATGCCGTAGTTACCTATGGCCTAAGCGCTGGAATTCCCTCCCTAAACCTCTCTGCTTTGCCTTCTTCCAATAAGACACTCCTTGAAACCTACCTCGGCAATTAAGCTCTTTGATTGAAGAGCTTTTTACACATTTTGCATAAAATTGTGCTTTATAATGTTCCTGTGAATTCCTTGGGATTTTTAAATTAAAAGTGCTATTTAAGTTGCTGTTATAAGTTACCTGATCTCATCACGCAATGCTTCCATGTTGGTTTGACAACATACTGATCTAGAAAATTACATTGAGTACATTCCCTGAGCTCTCCCTCCACAAAATTCCTGCAAATTTGCTTTTGTTTAATCTGTAAGAGCAATTAAAGACCCTACTAATTGTGGAACGTTTTTCTAAACACCGAGTTCAGTGACACTATTATGCACCTCCTACAATAGGTGGGATTTGTTTCCTGCACCTTTAATTTCCTGATGTATATTCTGCTAAACACTACAAGTACTCTTAAACAGACAGCAACCACTCTGACCTGCATTTTCTGCCCTTTGTTACTTATTAGCTCCATGCAAATCAATTCCACCTCTTCCCTTCCTAAGACACTATCTTTTCTTCTCCCATCCTTTACATTCAGGACTACTATTCCTACTTTTTCATTTTACCCATCTCTTTGAAAAGTCAAATCGTCCCAAAATATTTAGCTCCTAACCTTGCAGTCATTCTGTACTCACATCACAGTCATAGTTATTAAAATCAAACCAATTACTTCTACTTGCTACTAACTCAGCTATTGTTACTAAGCTCTTTCAGCTTTAATATTTTTCCCTTCCCATCGTATCACCACAATTGCCAACATCCTATTATCACTTCTGAGCTCTCTGTCCCTTCTTGACACACTGTCCTTATTTATAACTCAACTTAACACCCTTTGCTGGTTCTTTGATATTTCTTTAACTGCCCCCTCAGCCTTCAATGGTTTAATGCTTGTTTCATTCGGATATTAGTCCCAACCAGCTTAACAGATTGCAGTCCTGACAGTATCAACTCCTCTTTCTCTAATACTGGCAGCAGTGAATTGAAACATCCAGCTCCATTCCGATCTTTCTCCAGTGAAAATCAGGGAGCAAAGTCTCCACTAGTTGGAGTCATTCCCAACATAAGGTAAGATAGTTCTTGTTAGCAACATTCACAACCCACGAACAAAGGAAAAACTCTGAAGAATCTATATTATGAGAAAAGGTTAAGAATGTTGGGTCAACACTATGGAAAGGAAGATTTGTGGTGATTGGAACAAGGTCAGCCAGGTGGACTTCACAGAAGCGGAGTTTCCTGATTGAGGCTGTTAACCTGGTCCCATCAGGTAGCCCTGGCTAACAGATAGAAACAGGAGTGTCCGAGGTTCTGTTCATGCTGAGAGCTGGCTCTGAGGGAACTGAATCAATGTCAAGGACTCTCCACAAGTAAATAAAGGGTAACTTGGTGATGGGATACAGGCCTCTGTGGAGTTATGACACACGTCACACCTAATTTTAATTTTTGTGACGACGAAATGGTTGTTCAAGGCAAACTGGAATCAAGGGTGAGGGGTTCATATGCCAACAGGCAAGCTAAAAATTAAGTTAGGAGCAAGATTAGAAATAGTTTTGTCAATAAATTAATCAAAACCATCCAAGTAAATACTATATGGGCATCTCCAAAAGGTAACAGAATATATTCATGGAGACAGAATGCACGAGTACGCCAAAAGGGCAAGTCATTAAGATTCAGATTGAGAGGAAGTGTTGTCCACTTGTCTAATCTTGTGCATTAAAACATTTAGAGTCCTTTCATCAGAGCCATCAGATGCCTGCAGAAGTACTAAATGCAGGTGGTGCAACTGTGGTTGATGCAATGAAAGGGATGACAAATATGATATGGATAAGAAGATCATACACCAATGTCCTAAAGTATTGTTCGTCAACATTAAGTTACAAATCACACAACACCAGGTTATAGTCCAACAGGTTTATCTGGAGCGCTTCAAAAGCTTGTACTTGCAAATAAACCTGTTGAACTATAACCTGGTGCTGTGTGATTTTAAACTTTGTCCACCCCAGTCTAACACTGGCACCTCCACATCATCATCAGCATTAGGCAGAGTTTCCGTCTGAACAGTAAGGATCGGTTTGGATTCATTCCTGGAAATGATACAAAGTGAAGCTGAGTTGTTCTCAGCTAAAGGCAGTGGACAAATTCAAGGACCTCAGCTTGACAATAAACACCGAAGTTATATCCAAGAATGAAATCCAGCAAGAGGAGAAATCAATCTGCATGTCCTAAAGCAACAGCATGAAGGTCGAAGAACACTATTCTGGTCTCCAGTGTGGAGGATTCACTCCATGGATGTGAGAATTGGACTTTGAAGCAAGAGGATGAGAGGAGGATAACATTTATAGACAGAGAGATGTACAGCACAGAAACAGACTGACTGGACCCATAGTCACTGGGCCCATAGTCATTGCCTACCTCAAGTTGCCTTGGAGAAAGTGGTTGCGAGCTACCTTCTTGAACTGCTGCAGTCCAGATGCTGTAGGCTGACCCACAATGCTATTAGGGAGAGAATGCTAGGATGGTGACCCAATGAAGTAACGGTGATATATTTCCAAGTCAGGATGGTGTGTGGCTTGGAGGGGAACGTGCAGGTGGTGATGTTCCCGTGTATCAGCTGCCCTTGCCCTTCTGCCCAGTAGCAATCATGGTCTTAGAAGGTGCTGCCTATGGAGCCTTGGTGAATTTCTGCAGTGCATCTTGGAGATGGTACGTACTGCTGTTACTGAGCATCGGTGATAGAAGCAGTGGACGTTTGTAGCTGTGGTGCCAAACAAGTGAGGTGCTTCTGGAATGTTGCTGGAGCTGCACCCGGCCAGGCAAGTTCCATCACACTCCTGATTTACATTTTTTAAATGATGGACAGATTTTGGGAACTCAGAAGGCGCTTCAGAATTCCCAGCTCTGACCTGTCCTTCTAGCCACTATTTATATGACTGTTCCGGTTCAGTTTCTGGTCAAAGGAACCCCCAGGATATTGATAGAGGAGGGATTCAGTGATGGTAATGCCACTGAATGTCAAAAGGTGGTGTTCAATCCTTTTTTGTTGGAGACGCTCATTACCTGGCATTTGTGTGGCGTGAGTGTTACTTGCGACTTGTCAGCCCAAGCCTGGATATTGCCCAGATCTTGTTGCATTTGAACATGGACTGCGTCAGAGTCTGAGGAATTGTGAATGGCGCTGAACATTGTGCAATTATCAGTGACCATCCCCAACTTCTGATCTTATGATGGAGGGAAGGTCATTGATAAAACAGCTGAAGATGGTTGGGCCTGGGATACCAGGATCCGATGGATGGGCAGAAAGTCAAATGATTGGGTTAGATCAAGGGTAGAAGCTCAAAAGTCAAAAGGGTTGCTAAGTTGAGTTAGAGAGAGAAGGATAGTTAAGTACAGACACTGGAAAACCTAACTGGCAACAACTGAAGAAGAAATTGGAGATAAAAACAGAAGAAGTAGATGAAGAATTGTATGAATGAAGAACGTTGAGGTGTGGCCTGGAGGAGGCTTGAAGAAAACCAGGGAAGAAGCAAGACAATGCTAATGGTCCAACTGAGGCTGCAGGGGCAATGAAAAAGGATTAGAGAATGCTTTTGAAGTAATGGCAGATACTCAATGACATCCACAGTAACATGCACGTGATATCAGTTGTCACAAGAAGATAGTTTGCAATAAGTCTAATGGTAACAGCCATTACAAAAGCCTTTCAAAATATACCAGTAACCATGGAAGTATTAAGGCAAGAATTAACAGGATAGCAATGAAATTAGAAACTGAGTTGCCATGTTAGTTCGACAAGATTGAAATGGTTCATTTGATGCAGAGCATTGCTGTAATGATGTAATCCCACTACAGGTCTTCAATGAATTTTGATTCACCACATCATGTGACATGGTTAGTGATGAGTGGTCCAGAGTAGCAGGGAACTGTCAGCTAATACCTATGACCTTAATAACATTTTGTGAAAAAGCAATAATAAATTTATCAAATGCACTGAATTTATCATTGCCTTCAGGGAAATTCTCATTAATGGCATAACTTGTAAGTAAATGTTAGATTCTTTTTGTTTTAATCCCGGTGATTTTTCTTCCTTGAGCAGGCAGCACAGTGGGCAGTCTGGAATATAAGGCAGCGCTCTGTTTGTTGACATCCACATCAGCTAATTAAAATGAAGAAGTTGCGAGCGAATGCATGACTATGATGGATGAATACTGAAGGTTCAGCCAATCTGTGATCATCACCCAGTGGATATCTGGCATTGCTCTCATTTGTAATATCCAAATTCCAAAGGCCCAATTCAGGAGCATCTAGTTTGATCCAGGGTGTAAGCTTTTGACTCGGCATTGCTTAAGATCATAAAATTGCCACAGATACAACAACAAGACAAATGCTGGAGGTCCCTCGCTTTGACTACTACAGCCCAATCACAAATTTGAATCAATAAACACAGTTGACTCCTTTAAGCAGCAAATACCACCACCTCCAGTGTGTATATTTACTCACATCCCGGGGAAGTCTACTGTACACTATTCTTCCAAATTTCACATTCAGGGAAAAGGACAGTTTAGATGTCAAGTACTCACAGGCCAAACCAGCACACGACTTAAGAGAATCACCCGACAAAGTTAACTCGGCAAGTGCATGATACAGCAAAGGGGAAGCTTGCTAACTACTTAGGCAACTTCAAAAACCTAAACACGCAACACATCACTACCAACTGGGAACAGGAACAGGCATGGCCACTGAAGAAGTAAAAGCTTCATATTATCTTACCTGATTTTAGGACTTTTTTTAAACAAATTGTGGAGAAAGAAAAGGAAACAGGAGAAAATAGAAGTGATTAAAGAAGCAGAAGAAGCAGAAACAAGTAATAAATATAGTGCTGTGGTCCAAAATCTACGGTTTCCTTTTTAATCTTATATGGCCCACAGAACACTAAGCATGTTATCTTTAAATGGTTAACATTAGGAAACATTTTACTAAACAATGAGGCAAAAAGTAAGTGCATTCTTACAGATACAAAAACATTCATTAGTGAGACGCCAGTTAAAACATTTTTTCAGTCACAAACAGATTCTATTAAACCAATAAACCACAAAATAACAATCATAATATTTCATATTACAATTTGATTTAAAGACAAAATACATTACGTTCTTTTAATGAACAAATTAGGTTATCAAATCTTTCCAAATTCACTATATTCAATACAGTGGTTGTATGTCTCGGCTGCAAGAGTGTCTCTGCAATGCGAATCTGATAACCCACCCAATGGATTCCCGCCTCTGTACCTTCTAACCAACTTGCGTCTTGTTTACGTTGCAAACAGAGCCCGATTCTCATCCCACTTACTGAGGCTGGAACATAAGCTCCAATGGTGAAGCCTTTCTGAGGTTAGTTTAGACCCATCAGTCTCCACCCTTCCTTTTTAAGGATTGGCACAATATGATCAAGGGGGAAAGGCGATCAACAGGAGCAGGATGTTAGGAAAGCACCACGTATGGGGGATGTGTGTGTGTGGTGCTGATTTACCGCAAACAGAGCAGACCATCAGAAACTCTGAATGCTGGAATGTCGGGAATCTAAGATTAACCTTGCTAGCCACTGCGTACTTTATGACAAAGAGTCTCTGTTGTGAAAAAGCACACCAGTCAAACTGAGCTCAAGCAATAATTGGTGTCCAAGTAAATTTCTTTTCTTTTTGCAAAAATTTTTTATTTTTAACTTATTGCTTTGAATGAGGATCAAAGGTGATATGAGGAAACATACAGGTCTGTATTGCTCCCTGTCACGGGGAAAGGTAGCTGGCGAGGAGGAAAGAGAGGGGCAGCAAAGTACGCTTAATCATTTCACACGCTACATGTCAAAGATATGTTGAGCTGAAAGGTTAATTAGCTTCAAAGAAAATTGCAGATTGGCAACTGATTAGAAAATCTCAAACAAAGCTCTGAATGATTAGTAACTTCATAGAACCCCTAAAGTGTGGAAGTAGGCCATTTGGACCATCAGGTCCAACCAACCCCCCCAGAGCATCCCACCCAGACCCATCTCTCCAACCTATCCCCGTAACCCTGCATTTCCCATGGCCAAATCACCTAATCTACACATCTTTGGACTGTGGAAGGGAACCAGAGAACCCGGAGGAAACCCTCGCAGAAGCGGAGAGAATGTGCAAACTCCACACAGACAGTTGCCTGAGGGTGGAATCGAACCCGGATCCCTGGCGCTGTGAGGCAACAGTACTAACCACTGAGCCATTGTGGTGCCCAAACTTGGTGCGTTACTCAAAATGAATTGTATAAAAACAGGGAGCAAACAGAATAGAACATTGATGTGAATATTGCAACTATTCTACTTGGTGGAGGTGCCTTCACTGAGGGTCAGAACCAGCATAATGCACACACTAAAAGCATTTAAAGCAAAGGGGGAAGGATTCAAGGGTGCTGGTTTAATTGGGTTAAATATTAAAAATGGAGGTCTCTCATGTTGAAAAGAAAATCCACTGGGCACATGACAAGTTTTGCCTGACAAACAATTGAACACACAGCAACACAAGTGCAGAAATGGCTGGAAAACTAAAGACGCTTCCAAAGCTCAAGGAAGCAGGAGAGAAACCAAACAAACTGCCCGGGCTTCATGTCATTTTGAAAACAGGAGATTTTTTTTTCTTTCTACCGCAACTTAATTTTTTTTTGAACACATCATCCCCAGACACATTTCTCAAAAGGGCAGTCAGGTTACAGGAGAACAGGGCAATTTCAGGGTTAAAATATCAGCTGCGCACATGTTTTATTTGATGCACAGATTCATCAAAGTAATTAGCTACGCCTCAAGAGAGCTTAATAGCTCATTCATTCACAGCTTGTTTTGGTCTCCCTGGGAGGTTTAAGGTATGATTGTGATGCCGACAGTTGGGGGAAAGGCAGTCACAAGACCACACAGGCCTTTCTGTCAGCTGTTTACTCAGGAGAGGGTTGGACAATGGGACATGGCATTCGCTGGTGGTCAACAGGGCAGTGAACAGTGATCGTCCGTGATTAGAATCTGGAATGTGCCCATTCCTGTAAGACGCGAACCAAAAATCACTTTTCCGATCCCCAGTGGTTGCCTCAGGTTATGCCACTTGCTACTTTCTAGACATTTCTTGAATGAAGTGCAGCTGGTGGCCCAAAAATTGAGGCCGTGAAAGAATTCCTCTGATACCCCTCGTGGAATGCCTAGAGGTCAGTTTTATTGTAGTCAGCTGAAAGAGTTACAGCTTGCTTGCATTAATTACTGGGAATCCAGAACATTGGGGGTGTGGTGGTGGTAGTGGTGGTGGGAACGGGGGGAAGGGAGAGGGTGGTGGGGACGGTGGGGGGGGAACTTAAAATCTCATTAAAGACAGGCCATTCAGGGGTGATATCAGGAAGCACTTCTTCACAACAAAGGAACATTGTGGAAGATACTTTCATTTTCTCATGTATCAAATTTATTACTATGATTTTGTTCTTTTGAAGGTCTGTAATGCTGGACTTGTTATTTCTTTATTTTTCTGATTTCCCTCTACCACCCCCATCCCAAAGTATTTGTACTCAGGGATCTGGTGCCATAAATGAGTACATGTGACAATAAAGCTAATTTAATTCAAATCTGGAAATGATCTCCACCAAAAAGCAACTGAGAAACAGGTTGATTGATTTTTGTTAGACCTTAAGATGTTAGGAATGAGAGAACCAGGGCAGGGGTAAATGGGATGAATATGTAGATCAGCCATGTGTGATAGAATTGTGCAACTAAGCCAAGGGGCTGAACAGCCAACTCTGCTTCTTGCGTTCCTTATGAGGACATAACATCCTAACACCTGAAGCTGTGCATTAAAGGAATGCGTCTTGTTTTGGGAAACATTTTGGATTCAAGCCTCAAACGTTTCAATCTGGATGTGATTCCTTAAATATTAACTGGCATGCTGTTTAGTAAACAGCGCATTGTGCTATTTTAATGTTTTCTGTGTTCCACAGACACTGTAAGTACACTGCAACTTCGTTTTAACCTGCAACTTAAATAAACAAATGGCTGCATTTTATGAATGGTTTTTGTTTGGAAATGAGAAACAGGCATATTGGGGTCAGAAAGCATGTGAATTAATCTTTCAGCTCCCGAGAACATTTTAAGTAATGCAAGGGAAAAGAAAATACAATCTCAAACAGTGAATGACAGAGTAGTATTGAAATGCTGCTGGGGGTTTATGGACAAGCAGGAGGTTCTGAATGAGGACAAATCACATTGTTTGCAGCTGATCAAGAAACGGGATGCATGCTGGACAGCGAGTGCTTGCCTGATTTAAAGACAGCGACGGCTGTAAAATGTTTAATGTTCCGACTGCTAGAATTAATATCGAGCAGTTTTAATGTGTATTTTGAAACAGTCTCCAGGTGCGAATAAATGAATTATGAAAAGAGATGCCCAGGAGTGTTGATTTGCAGCTGTTTATTGAGGAAAACACTGAATCAACAACACAGTTAATTGTAGGTTTCCGTTAACCTATTCCTGGGCAGTGCTTTATGTCCAAGTCTGTTTAGTGTAGAACACTTGGGAAATTGAAAACATCCACAGTACAGTTCTGCATCTCTGCCCGAGAAAGCCTAATTTTACCGCAAAGTGACCTATTAATGAACATGCTCAGTTTCACAGCAATTATCCTGATTGACAGTCCCACATCAGGCAGGGGAAATGACATGCACGTTCACCAATCACAACCATCCTGAGAGCAATTTGAACTGAGTGCCAAACAGTGGCCTTGACAGAAACACCCACAAGCATGTAAAAGAGACATACTTCAGAATTGATAGTTGCTAAATAGTTAAGTACTTCATTTTTCGAAAAGGTATTGGTGCTGCCAGGCATGCCGGCCCATGTGCCGAAAAGGAAACAGTGTAAAGTTCCTTACCTTGCGGATCGAGCTCCCAGGCTGAAACCCATATAGCTCATGTTTCCTTCCACAGGCAGTGAATCATCTCCCAATTCTTTCAGATCCTGGGGGCCAAGGTATTTATCTGTGTCGCCAGTCATCGCATCATCACCTGGCAACAAGAACAGAGACAGACAAATCAAAAGAGGCTTCGGTAGGATACTTTGACATGTAAACACAGAGCTCCCACATTGTCATGGAAGTCCAGTTCTACTGTATCACAGTGACACAGAACCCCAGCGCTCCAGTATCACAGTGACACAGAAACCCAGTGCTCCTGTATCACAGTGACACAGAAACCCAGCGCTCCAGTATCACAGTGACACAGAACCCCAGCGCTCCAGTATCACAGTGACACAGAAACCCAGCGCTCCAGTATCACAGTGACACAGAAACCCAGCACTCCAGTATCACAGTGACACAGTAACCCAGCGCTCCAGTACCATAGTGACACAGAAAGCCAGGGCTCCAGTATCACAGTGACACAGAAACCCAGCTCCCCTGTACCACAGTGACACAGAAACCCAACGCTCCAGTACCACAGTGACATAGAAACCCAGCGCTCCAGTATCACAGTGACACAGAAACCCAGCTCCCCTGTACCACAGTGACACAGAAGCCCAGCGCTCCAGTATCACAGTGACACAGAAACCCAGCGCTCCAGTATCACAGTGACACAGAAACCCAGCACTCCAGTATCACAGTGACACAGTAACCCAGCGCTCCAGTACCATAGTGACACAGAAAGCCAGGGCTCCAGTATCACAGTGACACAGAAACCCAGCTCCCCTGTACCACAGTGACACAGAAACCCAACGCTCCAGTACCACAGTGACATAGAAACCCAGCGCTCCAGTATCACAGTGACACAGAAACCCAGCTCCCCTGTACCACAGTGACACAGAAGCCCAGCGCTCCAGTATCAGAGTGACCCAGGAACCCAGCACTCCAGTATCACAGTGACACAGAAACCCAGGGCTCCTGTACCACAGTGACACAGAAACCCAGTGCTCTGTACCACAGTGACACAGAAACACAGTGCTCCTGTACCACAGTGACACAGAAACACAGTGCTCCTGTACCACAGTGACACAGAAACACAGTGCTCCTGTACCACAGTGACACAGAAACACAGTGCTCCTGTACCACGGTGACACAAAAGCCCAGGGCTCCTGTACCACAGTGACACAGAAACACAGTGCTCCTGTACGACAGTCACACAGAAACCCAGTGATCCTGTATCACAGTGACACAGAAACACAGTGCTCCTGTATCACAGTGACACAGAAACCCAGCGCTCCTGTATCACAGTGACACAGAAACCCAGCGCTCCTGTATCACAGTGACACAGAAACCCAGGGCTCCTGTACCACAGTGACATCGAAACCCAGCGCTCCTGTATCACAGTGACACAGAAGCCCAGTGCTCCTGTATCACAGTGACACAGAAACCCAGGGCACCTGTACCACAGTGACACAGAAACCCAGCGCTCCTGTACCACAGTGACACAGAAACCCAGCGCTCCAGTATCACAGTGACACTGAAGCCCAGTGCTCCTGTACCACAGTGACACTGAAGCCCAGTGCTCCTGTACCACAGTCACACAGAGCCCCAGTGCTCCTGTACCACAGTCACACAGAAACACAGTGCTCCTATACCACAGTGACACAGAAACACAGTGCTCCCGTACCACAGTGACACAGAAACACAGTGCTCCTGTACCACAGTGACATCGAAACCCAGTGCTCCTGTATCACAGTGACACAGAAACCCAGGGCTCCTGTACCACAGTGACACAGAAACCCAGCGCTCCTGTACCAGTGACACAGAAACCCAGCGCTCCAGTATCACAGTGACACAGAAGCCCAGTGCTCCTGTATCACAGTGACACAGAAACCCAGGGCTCCTGTACCACAGTGACACAGAAACCCAGCGCTCCTGTACCACAGTGACACAGAAACACAGTGCTCCTGTACCACAGTCACACAGAAACACATTGCTCCTATACCACAGTGACACAGAAACACAGTGCTCCCGTACCACAGTGACACAGAAACACAGTGCTCCCGTACCACAGTGACACAGAAACACAGTGCTCCTGTACCACAGTGACACAGAAACACAGTGCTCCTATACCACAGTGACACAGAAACACAGTGCTCCTGTACCACAGTGACACAGAAACACAGTGCTCCTGTACCACAGTGACACAGAAACACAGTGCTCCTATACCACAGTGACACAGAAACACAGTGCTCCTGTACCACAGTGACACAGAAACACAGTGCTCCTATACCACAGTGACACAGAAACACAGTGCTCCTGTACCACAGTGACACAGAAACACAGTGCTCCTATACCACAGTGACACAGAAACACAGTGCTCCTGTACCACAGTGACACAGAAACCCAGCGCTCCTGTATCACAGTAACACAGAAACCCAGTGCTCCTGTACCACAGTGACACAGAAACCCAGTGCTCCTGTATCGCAGTGACACAGAAACCCAGGGCTCCTGTACCACAGTGACACAGAAACCCAGGGCTCCTGTACCACAGTGACACAGAAACCCAGCGCTCCTGTACCACAGTGACACAGAAACACAGTGCTCCTGTACCACAGTGACACAGAGCCCCAGTGCTCCTGTACCACAGTCACACAGAAACACAGTGCTCCCGTACCACAGTGACACAGAAACACAGTGCTCCTGTACCACAGTGACACAGAAACACAGTGCTCCTGTACCACAGTCACACAGAAACACAGTGCTCCTATACCACAGTGACACAGAAACACAGTGCTCCTGTACCACAGTGACACAGAAACACAGTGCTCCTATACCACAGTGACACAGAAACACAGTGCTCCTGTACCACAGTGACACAGAAACACAGTGCTCCTATACCACAGTGACATCGAAACCCAGCGCTCCTGTAACACAGTAACACAGAAGCCCAGTGCTCCTGTATCGCAGTGACACAGAAACCCAGGGCTCCTGTACCACAGTGACACAGAAACCCAGTGCTCCTGTACCACAGTCACACAGAGCCCCAGTGCTCCTGTACCACAGTGACACAGTAACACAGTGCTCCTATACCACAGTGACACAGAAACACAGTGCTCCTGTACCACGGTGACACAGAAACCCAGCGCTCCTGTACCACAGTGACACTGAAGCCCAGTGCTCCTGTACCACAGTGACACAGAAACACAGTGCTCCTGTACCACAGTGACACAGAAACACAGTGCTCATGTACCACAGTGACACAGAAACACAGCGCTCCTGTACCACAGTGACACTGAAGCCCAGTGCTCCTGTACCACAGTGACACAGAGCCCCAGTGCTCCTGTACCACAGTGACACAGAAACACAGTGCTCCTGTACCACAGTGACACAGAACCCAGTGCTCCTGCACCACAGTGACACAGAAACACAGCGCTCCTGTACCACAGTGACACAGAAACACAGTGCTCATGTACCACAGTGACACAGAAACACAGTGCTCCTGTACCACAGTGACACAGAACCCAGTGCGCCTGCACCACAGTGACACAGAAACACAGCGCTCCTGTACCACAGTGACACAGAAACACTGGGCTCCTGTACCACAGTCACACAGAAACACAGTGCTCCTGTACCACAGTGACACAGAGCTCCTGTATCACAGTGACACAGAAACACAGTGCTCCTTTACCACAGTGACACAGAAACCCAGTGCTCCTGTACCACAGTGACACAGAAACCCAGTGCTCCTGTACCACAGTGACACAGTGCTCCTGTACCACAGTGACACAGAAACCCAGTGCTCCTGTACCACAGTGACACAGAAACCCAGTGCTCCTGTACCACAGTGACACAGTGCTCCTGTACCACAGTAACACAGAAACACAGTGCTCCTGTACGACAGTGACACAGAAACCCAGTGCTCCTCTACCACAGTGACACAGAAACACAATGCTCCTGTACCACAGTGACACAGAAACCCAGCGCTCCAGTATCACAGTGACACAGAAATCCAGCGCTCCAGTATCACAGTGACACAGAAACCCAGCTCCCCTGTACCACGGTGACACAGAAACCCAGTGCTCCGTACCACAGTGACACACAAACCCAGTGCTCCAGTATCACAGTGACACGGAAACCCAGTGCTCCTGTACCACAGTGACACGGAAACACAGTGCTCCTGTATCACAGTGACACAGAAACCCAGTGCTCCTGTACCACAGTGACACAGAAACTCAGTGCTCCTGTACCACAGTCACACAGAAACCCAGTGCTCCTGTATCACAGACACAGAAACCCAGTGCTCCTGTATCACACGGACACAGAAACCCAGTGCTCCTGTATCACAGACACAGAAACCCAGGGCTCCTGTACGACAGTCACACAGAAACCCAGTGCTCCTGTACCACAGTCACACAGAGCCCCAGTGCTCCTGTATCACAGTGACATAGACCCTAGTACTCCTGTATCACAGTGACACAGAAACACAGCGCTCCAGTATCACAGTGACACAGAAACACAGTGCTCCTGTACCACAGTCACACAGAAACACAGTGCTCCTGTACCACAGTGACACAGAAACCCAGTGCTCTGTACCACAGTGACACAGAAACCCAGTGCTCTGTACCACAGTGACACAGAAACCCAGTGCTCCTGTACCACAGTGACACAGAAAACTAGGGCTCCTGTACCACAGTGACACAGAAACCCAGTGCTCTGTACCACAGTGACACAGAAACGCAGTGCTCCTGTACCACAGTGACACAGAAACCCAGTGCTCTGTACCACAGTGACACAGAAACGCAGTGCTCCTGTACCACAGTGACACAGAAACACAGTGCTCCTGTACCACAGTGACACAGAAACACAGTGCTCCGTACCACAGTGACACAGAAACACAGTGCTCCTGTACCACAGTGACACTGAAACACAGCGCTCCAGTATCACAGTGACACAGAAATCCAGCGCTCCAGTATCACAGTGACACAGAAACCCAGCTCCCCTGTACCACGGTGACACAGAAGCCCAGTGCTCCGTACCACAGTGACACACAAACCCAGTGCTCCAGTATCACAGTGACACGGAAACCCAGTGCTCCTGTACCACAGTGACACAGAAGCACAGAACTCCTGTACCACAGTGATACAGAAACCCAGTGCTCCTGTACCACAGTCACACAGAAACCCAGTGCTCCTGTATCACAGACACAGAAACCCAGTGCTCCTGTATCACACGGACACAGAAACCCAGTGCTCCTGTATCACAGACACAGAAACCCAGGGCTCCTGTACCACAGTGACATAGAAACCCAGTGCTCCTGTACCACAGTCACACAGAGCCCCAGTACTCCTGTATCACAGTGACACAGAAACACAGCGCTCCAGTATCACAGTGACACAGAAACACAGTGCTCCTGTACCACAGTCACACAGAAACACAGTGCTCCTGTACCAGTGACACAGAAACCCAGTGCTCTGTACCACAGTGACACAGAAACACAGTGCTCCTGTACCACAGTGACACAGAAAACTAGGGCTCCTGTACCACAGTGACACAGAAACCCAGTGCTCTGTACCACAGTGACACAGAAACGCAGTGCTCCTGTACCACAGTGACACAGAAACCCTGCGCTGCTGTACCACAATCACACAGAAACACAGTGCTCCTGTACCACAGTGACACAGAAACACAGTGCTCTGTACCACAGTGACACAGAAACACAGTGCTCTGTACCACAGTGACACAGAAACACAGTGCTCTGTACCACAGTGACACAGAAACACAGTGCTCCTGTACCACAGTGACACAGAAAACTAGGGCTCCTGTACCACAGTGACACAGAAAACCAGGGCTCCTGTACCACAGTGACATAGAAACACAGTGCTCCTGTACCACAGTGACACAGAAACGCAGTGCTCCTGTACCACAATCACACAGAAACACAGTGCTCCTGTACCACAGTGACACAGAAACCCAGTGCTCTGTACCACAGTGACACAGAAACACAGCGCTCCTGTACCACAGTGACACAGAAACACAGTGCTCCTGTACCACAGTGACACAGAAACCCAGGGCTCATGTACCACAGTGTCACAGAAAACCAGGGCTCCTGTACCACAGTGACACAGAAAACCAGGGCTCCTGTACCACAGTGACATAGAAACACAGTGCTCCTGTACCACAGTGACACAGAAACACAGTGCTCCTGTACCACAGTGACACAGAGCCCCAGGGCTCCTGTACCACAGTGACACAGAGCCCCAGTGCTCCTGTATCACAGTGACACAGACCCTAGTACTCCTGTATCACAGTGACACAGAAACACAGTGCTCCAGTATCACAGTGACACAGAAACACAGTGCTCCTGTACCACAGTGACACAGAAACACAGCGCTCCTGTACCACAGTGACACAGAAACACAGTGCTCCTGTATCACAGTGACACAGAAACCCAGTGCTCCTGTACCACAGTGACACAGAAACACAGTGCTCCTGTACCACAGTGACACAGAAACGCAGTGCTCCTGTACCACAGTGACACAGAAACCCTGCGCTCCTGTACCACAATCACACAGAAACACAGTGCTCCTGTACCACAGTGACACAGAAACACAGTGCTCTGTACCACAGTGACACAGAAACACAGTGCTCTGTACCACAGTGACACAGAAACACAGTGCTCATGTACCACAGTGACACAGAAAACCAGGGCTCCTGTACCACAGTGACATAGAAACACAGTGCTCCTGTACCACAGTGACACAGAAACACAGTGCTCCTGTATCACAGTGACACAGAAACACAGTGCTCCTGTACGACAGTCACACAGAAACCCAGTGCTCCTGTATCACACGGACACAGAAGCCCAGTGCTCCTGTACCACAGTGACACAGAAACCCAGTGCTCCTGTATCACAGTGACACAGAAACGCAGGGCTCCTGTACCACAGTGACAGAGAAACCCAGTGCTCTGTACCACAGTGACACAGAAACACAGTGCTCCTGTACCACAGTGACACAGAAACACAGTGCTCCTGTACCACAGTGACACAGAAACACAGTGCTCCTGTACCACAGTGATACAGAAACACAGTGCTCCTGTATCACAGTGACACAGAAACACAGTGCTCCTGTACGACAGTCACACAGAAACCCAGTGCTCCTGTACCACAGTCACACAGAAACCCAGTGCTCCTGTATCACAGTGACACAGAAACACAGTGCTCCTGTATCGCAGTGACACAGAAACCCAGTGCTCCTGTATCACACAGACACAGAAGCCCAGTGCTCCTGTACCACAGTCACACAGAAACCCAGTGCTCCTGTACGACAGTCACACAGAAACCCAGTGCTCCTGTACCACAGTCACACAGAAACCCAGTGCTCCTGTATCACAGTGACACAGAAACACAGTGCTCCTGTATCGCAGTGACACAGAAACCCAGTGCTCCTGTATCACACAGACACAGAAGCCCAGTGCTCCTGTACCACAGTCACACAGAAACACAGTGCTCCTGTACCACAGTGACACATAAACCCAGTGCTCCTGTACCACAGTGACACAGAAACCCAGTGCTCCTGTATCACAGTGACACAGAAACCCAGGGCTCCTGTACCACAGTGACACAGAAATCCAGGGCTCCTGTACCACAGTGACACAGAAACACAGTGCTCCTGTACCACAGTGACACAGAAACCCAGTGCTCTGTACCACAGTGACACAGAAACCCAGTGCTCCAGTATCACACAGACAGACACCCAGTGCTCCTATACCACAGTGACACAGAAACACAACGCTCCTGTATCACAGTGACACAGAAACACAGTGCTCTGTACCACAGTGACACAGAAACACAGCGCTCCTGTACCACAGTGACACAGAAGCCCAGTGCTCTGTACCACAGTGACACAGAAACACAGCGCTCCTGTACCACAGTGACACAGAAGCCCAGTGCTCTGTACCACAGTGACACAGAAACACAGCGCTCCTGTACCACAGTGACACAGTAGCCCAGTGCTCTGTACCACAGTCACACAGAAGCCCAGTGCTCTGTACCACAGTGACACAGAAACCCAGTGCTCTGTACCACAGTGCCAGAAGTGTGTCCTGTCCTTGGGATTTGTGCCTCCGTTTCTGAAGGACAGTATTTATATTGGTCCTGACTGGCTATTGGCCATCTGTCCAGAAAGATTCCATTCTGCTTGGCCACTGTCTCGGTGGTTTCTCACAGTTACCCTGCCCTCCCAGACCGATCTGCCCGTCTGCACTGTCCCTCCCACTCTGACCGAGCAGTGAATCCGAACAAACAGCCTTCCACCGACCTTGAACCACCTGATGCCTGGGAAACTAAACGGAGCTCAGCTTTCACTCCGAGCCGGTTGGTGCCTGCTTTGCTGGATATCGCTGAGGGCTGTGTGCAGGACCAGGGTTCGGGTTGGGTGGGATAGAGGAGGGGGGCGTATTACTGCTGAGTCAGCACTGGGGACTTGCAATCAGCTGGAATCGGGAGGGGAGCCCTCGGAGGTTGCAGACTGCATGGGGGGGGGGGGGGGCACATTTCACACAACAACAGATTCAGATGTGTTCAGAAGCCTCTGGGAGTATTACTGTAGTACCGACTTGGAGGGGAGGGGAGGGGAGGGGAGGGGAGGGGGTGAATCTCATGCACAGAGCTGGATTAATGTGGGAATGTCTTCACTGTCGACACGGAGCATCTTGGAAAAAACTTGGAAGTTTTCAAAGTAGCTCCATGCTCACACACCCTACTCGATTAGACACGCACACATAGAGTCTAGGAAATGGACAGGGACTGCAAGAATTGGACAGTCAGTAACAAAATTACAAACTTTGCAAAATCACATTTCCACCCAAACCTGCAAATAAGCCCGGAGCACTCCACAATTGCAAGCTCCACAGCGAGAGAGAACAGACAGAGACAGGGAGAGAGACCCTTACACGTTCGGGAAGTCATCTCCCCCAGCGAGCTGCAAAAACTCTTCTCCGGTTTTGTTTCTTCACCCCCGCCCTACCCTCTGACCTGGTGATCGCTCCTGGAGTTGATCCTTCCAATCCACCCCCCCCCCCCGCCCTTTAAAAACCCTCCCTTCCCTGGCGATCGAGCGCTGGATACACTGCCTCCAAATCTCAACAACACAAGCTGAGCAGGGAGAGCTGGGGGGCGTGCTTACCTCTCAGACACAGCACTGTGCATCTTATAGACTGGGGAAGGAAATAAAGCACACAGACAGACAGACAGACAAGGGGAGGGGGGCACTGAGAAGAAGGGGGTTTACAAAAGACAGCAGTTCCCAAGTGTGCGCAGGAACCCCAATCGCAGTGCACATATTTTCTGAATTAGTCAGCACTGAGTTGAGCCTCCCCTACTCTGTAAAAGGATACTTGCTTGTCTCACACCGATGTTCCACACTCAAACAAAGACACTCTGAAAGGGGGGGTGGGGGGCAATGAAGTCACCAGGATATGCATCACTCACAGACAAGTCTAATTCTCAGCAGCTGCCCACTCCAAATATTTATCCGGGTTAACGCAGATTCCGCCCCGTTGCTGTGCTGGGCTGGCGTTTCCATTGGAAAACAACAAGGAAACGGCCCTGCAGTGATTTCAACTCTCGGATAATATCTCGTTGTCTCCCAAATTAATCCCAATCCCACCTCAGCCCTTCCTTATTTTGGGATGTCCACCAACTGAAAGCCACCCATCCCGAACATGCTCGGTGTCATTCTCATGTGAAAGCCTGCGAGATTGAGATTTAGGGAGATCAACTGTGTTTCAACATCCTCCTGGAAGCTTCCTCACATGATGAGGCTGGCTTTCCAACCATTGCTCAGCTGATACACGCTGAAATATTGGAGGCCAATCGGTTGCATTACCCAATTCTTAAATGCTGTACAGATAGCAGGCTCCACCACCTTCACTCTCAGTCCTTTCGAATCCCGAAAAGTGTGGGAGCTGACCATTAGGCCCATCGAGTCCACATCGACCCCTCTAAACAGCATCCTGTTCTTACCCACCCTTGTAACCCCTGCTAATCCTCCTAACCTGCACATCTATGAACACTGTGGTCAACTTAGCATGGCTAATCCACCTGACCTGCACAGCTTTGACTTGTTGGAGGAAATCGGAACACCCGGAAGTAACCCATGCAGACACAGGGGAGAATGTGCAAACTCCACACTGGATCAAACCCGGGTCCCTGGCGCTGTGAGGCAGCAGTGCTAACCACTGAACCACTGTACCACAGTCCGGTAAAGACAAATGGTCAAAGAAAATAACAAGATGAATCAGTTTTAATGATCGTGGCCACGTTTCTCCTCCACACCGCAGCATCTAGAGACTGATTGTTTGCTCCTGGAACATTGGCAACCCTCAATCAATTTTCCAGCTGCTTTATTCTTCCAAAGTCAAATGAGGAGAGATGTGGACACACACTAGCTGGAGTTCAGAAGAATGGGGGGGGGGGGGTGAATCTGATTGAGGAATATAAAACGCCAAAGGGGTTGCTCCCCACTTTGTGGGACAGTCTCAAACAACAGGTCATAGATACAGACTGAGAGGAGGTACTTTCAAAACTGAGCTGAGCAGAAACTATTCCTCTCAGAGGGCTGTGGATCTGTGGACGTCTCTGTCCCAGGATGCAGTGGAGGCAGAATCAAATCAACAGAATCAAGAAGGAAATAGATAGGTTTCTGATGGAAAGCAGGACAAAGGGCTATGGGGAGAAGGCAGGAAGGTGGAGTTGAGGCCAGGATAAGATCAATCATGATCATGTTAAATGGCAGAGTGGGCTCGAAGGGTTCAATTGCCTACTCCCACTCCTAATTCCTGCAAAGAACACTTTGTCAATCAGTTTGGTACAACTACCAAAGGCTAAATGTGGAGGAAACACTTCCACTAGCTAGGGAATCCCAAACTAGGGGACTTCATTACAGAATGAGGGGACACTCATTTAAAACTGAGATCACAGAATCCCTGCAGTGCGGAAGCAGGCCATTCAGTCCATTGAGTCCATACCAACCATCTGGGAATTTCTTTTCGATCACTGAATGTTTAAAGAGGATGAGATAATCTTTCAAAATATTCCGGAGCTGGTAGCTATGCTGAGTTGGCATGAAAGAAATAGTTGAGGCAGTTTAACCATTTGTGTACGATTGTCAGGGCAGATTTAAGGGACCAAATGCCCGAGCCCTGCTCCGACTTGCATGTGACATATCCCTCCACCACCACCTGGCTTTGTCCCTCAGTTCAAAACAATGTGCATTTACATAGCACCTGTAAATTAGAAAAATGTCCCCAGGGTGCTTCATGTGAAAATTATGAAACAAGAGTTGACACTGAGCCTTGATGAAGAGATATTATGATGGAGGAGCAAAAGGAAGAGATAGAAAGAAACAGCCTCAAGAAAGAGAGGGGGGGGGGGGTGGTGGTGGAGAGTATTTCAGGTGGAAATCCCAGTGCTTAGGATCCAGGACACTGCCACCATTGGGGCATCAAAGCAAGAGCACCGAGATCTCTGCCTGGTTGTAAGGCTGGGAAATGCTGGAGGTGGGGAAATATGGCAATGTCATGGAGGGATACAGTGTAAGGAACCACAATGGCTGGAGCACAGAAGGAGGCCAGCTGGCTTGTTCCAAAGAGAAATTTAGCTCGACCCACTGTCTTGTCGCTGCCCTGTAAATGCAAAACATTTACATTCACTCTGTCCTCCAGCCATTGGTGGTTCTCCAATGTCCTTCAGAAAACCATATTTAAAGCTTCCTCCATCACACTCTCAGGTAATGCATTCCACACCCAGATAGCTCAGGGTGTGAAATATACATTCTCATGTGGCTGCTGGCTCTTTTGCCCATTCACTAGAAATCTGTGTTCTCTTCTTTGTGATATTTCTGTTGAAAGGAACCGTTTCCTTCACACTCTAGACTCGTCATGATTTTAAAGACCTCAGTCAAATCTCCTACCTTCTCTTCCCCAAGGACAGCAGCCCTTGCCTGTTCAATCTGCATTTGTAACTTAGTCCCTCACCCTTGAGTCATTCTTGTTAATTTTCCACACCCTCTCTTTAACCTTCCTGAAGTTGGTGGATGAAGTGTTCAGTCTAGAACCACGTTTTTCATTCTTGTATTTTATCTCAATTTATAAAGCCCGGGATCCTAATGGGCTCTTCAACAACATTTTGCCCTGCCCCCTTAAACAATTGGTTTCCCTCCTCTTCCCCTCCCTTTTCTAAATGTATCCTTTAAGTTTCAAAGGCGGCTTAGTTGGCGAGATAGTTAACATGTGGTTCAGAATAATCGCAACAATGTTGGTTTGATTCCAGACCCAGTTGAGGTGGGATTGGGACCCAGAGAATGAAAGGCATTGGGAAAAGTTACCAAGAAAAGGCTTCAGGTGAAGTATCAGCCAACAAGTTGCCTTTAGTTTCTGTTATTGAGAGGGGATTGGTTCCAAAGGGATTATGTTCCTGTTACATCGATTCCACTGATTCTATTAAAGTTTTGCACAGTCTGTGAGTGGAGGTGGAAGGTTCTACTCCAGCTTTCAGAAGGAGCAGATGTGGCTGTACCAACTCCCTAAGGTACTATGACTAATGCCTGACCTAATGTGGTTGTACTTCTTGCTATCAAGCTGTAAATCCATTTATTAATCAAGAATGGTGCCTCTTCTGTCGATATTCCACTGTGGTGCATCCTCTACCACTTTTCACTAGACAGGCCCAAGATAAAGAAAAGACAAAGGTGGATTGTGAACTAACCCAAACTCCCCTTCCCCAGTACCACATACTGATCGCGCTGGCATATCCCACAAAATGCTAGCAGCAGTCAACTGGAATAATACCATTGTTTGTTTTCCTTTTCGTTCTTCTGAGCAAAACGCAACACATCACTCCTCTGTGTTAAACTGCAACAGCCACAAGCTCACCCAGCCATCAGTCTGTCTCTGTCCTTCTTGAAGTTTACCACTATCCTCCTCACTGTACTTCCAAGTCATGTTCAAATTTTGAAACTGTGGTCTGTACATTGAAATCTATGTCACGAACAAATGTCAAGTAAAGCCCTGGCCTTGGTACTGACTCCTAGGGAACTCTGTAGTATCCCTAGTCTGGAACATTACTTTGTGCACAATCCCCCAGTCAACTTTGACTTGCCAGCACATTCCCTTTTATTCAAGGCTTTCAGTGCTGGGGACAAGCTAATTATGGGGCACTTCATCAAAGCTTTTTGGAAACCCATGCACACCACAACACCCAAACAGATTTTGCAGCCAGTCATGTTCTAGAACTGCTATAGTCCGTAGTGCTAACAGGAAGGAGTTCCAGTGAGTCAGTGACAGTGAAGGAACTGCAATATATTTCCAAGGCAGGATGGTGTGCAGCTTGGAGGGGAACTTTCAGAGGGTGATCTTCAATGTATCTAAAACCTCCATCTAGCGGAGGTTGCCAATTCAGCAAGTGCTTTTGAAGGTTGCTTGGCAAATGGCAGCAGCGGATTTTGTATTTGGTACGCTCTGTGTTGGTGGTGGGGTACACAAACATTAAAGGTGGGGCAGTGCAGTGCCAATCAAGTGGGCTGCTTTGTCCTGGTTGGCATTGAGCTTCTTGAGTGTTGTTGGAGCTGCACCCATCCAGGCAAATGGGGAGTATTCTATCACACTCCTGACTTGCATCTTGGAGATGGTGGACAGGCTTTGGTGAGTTACAGTTGCAGAATTCCTAATCTCTGACCTATGCTTAGATTAGATTAGATTACTTACAGTGTGGAAACAGGCCCTTCAGCCCAACAAGTCCACACCGATCCGCCGAAGCACAACCCACCCATACCCCTACATTTACCCATTTACGGGCAATTTTAGCATGGCCAATTCACCTGACCTGCACATCTTTGGACTGTGGGAGGAAACCCACGCGGACACGGGTAGAATGTGTAAACTCCACACAGTCAGTCGCCTGAGGCGGGAATTGAACCTGGGTCTCTGGCGCTGTGAGGCAGCAGTGCTAATCACTGTGCCACCGTGCCGAACAGAATATTGATAGAACTGAGTTGGTTAATTTTCTGGTGAATGGTAGTCCAAAAGTGTGATTTACTATTCAAGGCAGGATTACACGCAGCAGACTTGGAAAGACCAAGTGCGGAATTCTTTTTGACCAGAGGATTTAAGTCAGGAATACCAGTGGTGGCTCCTAAACACATGCAGCAGGAGGGAAGTGACTAGCCATTCAGGGTTTTGGATGCAGCATTGCCTGTAATATAGATCCACTGGATCCTGACATGACACCAAACGCCTGTCCCAGTGACTAGTCTGCCTGAGTTTGCCCTCCCACACATCAAGAACTCTGTCTGTGGTTTGTGACTGGGCTTCAAGAGACCTTGACTGGTTCTCCATCAGTGCAGCTTTCCACATTGTGAGAATATATTTGTAAAACTGCACTCTGTTTTAGCAACTCCAAGTGACAAAGCAGCACTGAGTGCTGGTTACACAGGGGAGTCTGCCTTCAGTGATAAAATTGGGATGAGTAAACAGCAGCTGTTTTCAGACAGGAATTGATATTAGACAGGGCTAATGCCCGAAACGTCGATTCTCCTGTTCCCTAGATGCTGCCTGACCTGCTGCGCTTTTCCAGCAACACATTTCCATCTCTGATCTCCAGCATCTGCAGACCTCACTTTCTCCTCAGGAATTGATATTAGTCCATCATTCCGACTCCTTCACCATCTTCCCCAGCAATTCCAACGGCACAAAACCAAAACATGAGTTAGAAATGGAGGAAATATCATCTTGTTTGCCTCCTCTTGCATGTGAAGTTCTCCAGGACACTTAGCTAGTGAGCATTAAATCCTGTCCTCACCAGCAATGTTCACGTCTCGTGAACAAGGAGAATATGTTGTTGCTTTCAAGGCCACAGAAGGAGCCAGCAATTTGTGGCACTCATTGAAATCCCCAGTGCTGGGATGTGCATCATAGTGAGGAGCATTGCAACAGGTGAATCAGAGCATTGCAACATGTGGAAGCTGATCGTTGAACTTCAACCCCTTAGCTTCAGACCTCCCAGGCTTCCTGCACAAAATTACTATCTTTGGAGTCATTTGGTAGTGTGTGTGACACTTTACAAGATCTGACGCCTTGCACAGGACTTTATGACTCACATCCAGGGGGTAGTCTCTCATTGTAACGGTCTTGGAGCAAGCTGCACTGAGTGCTGAGAGACATAGGTCCCGGGTCACACTTTAAGCATTCACACTGCAGCTACACAGACATTGTGCTCCAGCATGCAGTTAATGTCCTTGATGGCCTTCAAGGCAATGGAACAGTCTCACTCTATCTCCCTTAAGGTGGCAGTACAGGGGAGTGCTTGGCAATGGGGCAGGGTCGGAGCATGAGCAAATGACTCTTCTTTCTGTCAGTCAGAGAGCCCCCAGTGACATGAGCAGTAGCTGAACATACAAGTCTGATTGTGACACTCGGATGACTTGCAGCCAATGGCTTTCACAGGCTGTGCTTGTGGAGAAAGGTCTGACAACGGGTGTAGTGAGGACATGCCCAGGTGAGTGCCAACCGGCTAGGACTCTCCACATCATGAATTCTGGTCTGTATCCACCATTCTGTGTGCAGTGAGTCAGTTAATTTTTACAAAGACTTCCTGCGCTCCTGTTTGAACTGTTTGTGGCCAACCTACCACCACACCTATTAATGTGTCTGGAAATAGAACAGTGGCAACAATTACTTGCATTGATACATGTTGGAAACCATTCCACAGCAGAGTAGCCAGACAAGCAGGACTTTCAGCATCTCACAGGCTTTTGACTGAGGTGAAGGCGTGGCATTACAGAAAGTATGACTGTTGGAAAAGCCAAGAGTCTGGTGTTGGTGACAATACAGGGTGAAAGGTGGGGAAAGAGCAGGTCCAGTTTGGAGGAGGGCTAGATGAGTGGAGAACGTCAGAAACAAAACAAGGGCATGACAACGGTGCACAGAACTGCAGTGACCAGAAATTCCAATGGCTTCTCATAGACAATGGCTAATTATACACGACAAATCAGACTATAACATGTAAACACTAGGCCACTAGAAGTCACATTAGGACCAACAGCTTGATCAAAGTGGTGGGTTTTTAATAGGTCTCACAGGAGGAATGAGATATGGAGAGACAGTGAGCTTAGAGCTACACATCTGAAGGAATGACATGACTGAAGGAAGGCAGGGTTGCCCAGCAGAGAAGAACTGGAGGAACACCGGGTTCTTGGAGTGTTGCACGGCTGCAGAAAGTAGGAACGATTCTGGGATTTATGTCAATGACGCCCATCCTTCTTAGCAACCAACAATAACTTTCCTCATGAACCATGACCAAAACCTCAGTCGCAATGTTGGGAACTTTGAAGAGAGATGCTGCTGGTTTATAATATGACCAACAATTCCAAGGTCAATCTGGAGTGTCACTGTTGTTCACTGGTCATCACTTGGGGAACCCCTTGTGATGTTGTTCTGTAAATTCCTTCCTGCAGTACCTCCAACTAAACCTACAATACAATTTCCATAACTCAATCCTTATTTCTAATACTTCACTTGAAGATGGTTAACACATTTCCTACTTTGTACATGCTGAATTGCAGAACAATACATACCTTACTCTACTTGTCACCCATATTTATCTTGCCCATTTCCATTTGGATTCACGTGGACAGTGTGTGCTTCCGTGATATACATAGCCCCTTCTTGCCCATTTGGGAGCGACTGCTCCTGTCCAGTCACCCTATGAATTCCATCAGCCTGCCCTCCCCACCCCGTTTTTAAAATCAGCATCCGAAATCCTTACAGTGATTTTAATTGCTTATCTTGCAGTAGAAATGGGAGCGGTGGGGTTTTTAAAATCAGCATCCGAAATCCTTACAGTGATTTTAATTGCTTATCTTGCAGTAGAAATGGGAGCGGTGGGGTTTTTAAAATCAGCATCCGAAATCCTTACAGTGATTTTAATTGCTTTTCTTGCAGTAGAAATGGGAGCGGTGGGGTTTTTAAAATCAGCATCCGATATCCTTACAGTGATTTTAATTGCTTATCTTGCAGTAGAAATGGGAGCGGTGGGGTTTTTAAAATCAGCATCCGAAATCCTTACAGTGATTTTAATTGCTTATCTTGCAGTAGAAATGGGAGCGGTGGGGTCTGTTCGACAAAGTGGGCACAGCCATGGCAAATTTCAGTTCCCAAATGATGTGTAACATTACACTGGGTTAGACCAAGATTCAGGTGGCTGCCAACAGCTGAAGGTGGCATCAGCCTCTGTCTACATCTATAAATAGTTGTGCCCAATATATTTGAGGGCCTCATTCAGAAAAGGATGGCAATAACTGAAGCAATCATCAGGCCAATTCCAATTCAGGTGCTTCAGTCACTCCTGCCCCTTTACATTCCAGTTTTGATTTTGAGGCTACTCATGGCATAACATTCAATGATGTAAAATGTGTCAGTGGCTACCTCAGCTATTGAGCCCTATGACTGTAGGATCAGTCTGGGTTCAGACCTCCCTCAGACCTGAAGATCAAGCCAGGGCTGGTGAGATGTTGCTATGATGTGACATCACCCATTTTCTCTCAGTGCAGTGGTTGGAAATGGCTGTTTAGAGGCCAGCATGTCATCACCAATCATCCTTTATTTGCAAAAGCGTAGCTTTTGACAACAGCACTGCCTTTCACGGAGTCAGACATTCAGGGGCTCAATATCCCTTAAGCACATCCCTTTATGTCAGCCAGGGCTCCCTGATTGGACCAGATTAACAGCCCTCGGTCAGGGAACTCTCATTCTATGATGCCCAGCTGGCTGACCTCATTACAATCTCCGCAGTGGTAATGTCTCGGGAATTATAATCCAGAAACTCAGGTGAATACTGTGGGGAAAGGGTTCAATTCCTATCACAACAGCTACTGAAATTTAAACAAATAAAGCTGAAGAGGAAAGTAGCCTCAGCAAAGCTGGCCATGATTACTGATTATTGCAAAAACCCAACTTCTTCACTCATGTCCTTTTAAGGAAGGAAATCTGTTGTCCTTACCCGGACTGGCGTACGTGGGACTCCTGACCCACAGCAATGTGGGTGACTCCTTACTGCCCTGGGAAATGACTGACCTCAGTTCAAGGGCAATTAGGGACGGTCAACAAATGCTGCCCTTGCCAGCGATGCCCAAACCCCATGAGAGAATTTAAAAGAGCATCGTCAAGTTCGGGATTATCAGGGACAGTCAAACTCAGAACACTTGAGATGGTCAAATTTCACAAGCTCAAGGATATGGCTAAGGCCTGAGCTGCAAAGTGGCTCAGTGGTTAGCACTGCTGCCTCAGAGCGCCAGGAAACTGGGTTCGATTCCAGCCTCGGGGTGACTGTCCGTGTGGAGTTTGCACGTTCTCCCCGTGTCTGTGTGGGTTTCCTCCGGCTGCTCCGGTTTTCTCCCATAATCCAAAGGTGGCAAGGTCAGGTGAACTGACCATGCTAAATTGCTCATAGTGATGGGCAGGGATATACAGGCTAGGCGGATTAGCCATGGGAAATGCAGGAATACAGGGATAGAGCAAGTCTCGGAGTGGATTCGATGGGCTGAATGACCTGCTTCCACAATGATATTAACTGGAGGTGTGCTTTCAGGTGAACTTGACCCTAAGGGCATTAATTTCACCTGCAGCATTGTTTAAGTTCACTCTTTCAGAAATGCCACCTTCCAAAATACAAACTGAAGATTGGTAGTTTCTTGAAAAGTCTACCCAGAGCTTAGCATTTCCAAGCAATACTGGCAAATGCATTCACAGCCTCTCATGGAAGAGCACATGTTAATGTTTAACTGTAATGATGCCGCTGGATAGAAAGGTTTGTTAAGTCGAGTTGCAGTTCTCCCGTCACCACCAGCAAGCAGTGTGAGCAGCTCACACTCAGTATGATTCCAGCCCTTCACATGTTCAGGTTAATGGTTTACAAGGATTCAGGTACAGCAAGCAGGACCCGGGCAGGCAGGATGGAAGTGAAGTCAGTGCGTTAGTGATGGGTTCGAACAAGGAAGCATTACATTGTTAAATTGTCACAGTAAGAAAGAACAAGTACCTTCATCAGCATCTGACAAAGACTCAGCTTCACTGACAAATTCAGGAACACTGGCTTTATGAACTGCATGGTTTGAATAAAGATGACCATATATTACCAGATGTGACCAAAATCATTTCAACCCTACTTTTGTAAAAATAAGGCCAGGGTGTAAAAAATATTAGACATCACTGAGCTCACAGAAGAACATATTCATTAGAATTCATGTTGTGATGCTTTGCAAAACTCAGCCAAAAAAGCATGACACCTTGAAGCAATATCTTCAGGTTTAAGGTCACTGACAAAGCAGAAATGTGGCAGTGGGTCATGGGGAAAAGGCTCATGTTAGGACAGAGTAATATTCAGAAAACAACGGAGAAACAAGGAGAGGAACAAGGATGCAGAGAAAGAGCAGGGGTGCTGGTTTATCGAACATTCTCCAGACCAGAGGCACTATGACCTAATGTACTGATTGTTCCTGAAGAGCTAAGTCAGCATTAGCTAGGGACCAAGCTGAGCTCCCCCTGATTGGGCACTAGGCAGGGTCTACGCTCAATAGTCTTCAACCTCAGCTGACATTATTTGAAATCCAATTGGCAACGCAGAACTAGGGAATCATGGCATTACATTCTTGAAAGGATAACATAAGACGACAAGCCCTGACCTCAAATACTACACTTGTTTCATTTCTAAAATTTTTTTTTTAAGATTAGATTACTTAACAGTGTGGAAACAGGCCCTTCGGTCCAACAAGTCCACACCGACCCTCCGAAGCGCAACCCACCCATTCCCCTACATTTACCCCTTACCTAACACTATGGGCAATTTAACATGGCCAATTCACCTGACCTGCACATCTTTGGACGGCAGGAGGAAACCGGAGCACCCGGAGGAAACCCACGCAGACACGGGGAGAACGTGCAAACTCCGCACAGACAGTCGCCTGAGGCGGGAATTGAACCCGGGTCTCCAGCGCTGTGAGGCAACAGTGCTAACCATGGTGCCACCGTGCAAATGTCTTTAGGTTGATGTGCAGAGTAAATTAACAGGCTCACAGAGTCATAGAGGCCTACAGCATGAAAACAGGCCCTTCAGCCCAATGTACTCATGCCGCGCAGTTTTCACAATTTAAAACTATTGCCATTTGCCTGTGTTTGATCCATATCCATCCATACCTATCCCATCCATATACCTGTCTAAATGTTTCTTAAATGACAGCATTGTGCTTGCTTCCACCACTATCTCTGGCAGCCAGTTCCAGACACACACACCCTCAGTGTAAAAATGCTGCACCTCTGGACCTCCTGTATCTCTCCCCCCCCCCTCACTTTAAACCTATGCCCTCTAGTTTTAGACTCCCCTGCTCAGGGGGAAAGGTTATCCGCTATCTACCTTATCTATGCCTCTCATGATTTGATAGACCTGTATAAGGTCATCCCTCAGTCTACTATGCTCCAGGTCAGTAAGTCCCGGCCTCTCCTTATACCTCAAACCTTCCAGTCCAGGTAGCACCCGAGTACATTTTTTCTGCATTATTTCCAGTGGTATGGTGATCAGAAGGGCATGCTGTACTCCAAATGTGATGTCACAATGTTTTCTACAGCTTCAACAAGACATCCCATCTCCTAACATAATGCTCTGACCAATGAAAGCTAGCATGCCAAAAACCTTCTTCACCATTCTGTCTCTCTGTGACTCCATCTTCAAGGACCTATGAACCTGTGCCCTGAGATCTCTTTGGTCTATTACACACGATGACACCTGGGAAAATGAGCATCAGAAATTGGAGTAAGCCTCTTACTGCAAGCAGGGATAATTTCAGAAGGGAACATTTGAACATTACCTTCATCATCAGATACATCCAGAACTTCATTCATTGTTTCAGGAACATTTAGTTTATGCTTTTCTGTTACGGACTGTGGAGAAAAAGTGTGTGTTTTAGAGACAGTCATGTCAGATCAGTGTTATTAGATTAGATTAGATTCCCTACAGTGTGGAAACAGGCCCTTCGGCCCAACAAGTCCACACCGACCCTCCAAACAGTAACCCACCCAGACCCATTTCCCTCTATTAATGCACCTAACACTATGGGCAATTTAGAATGGCCAATTTACCTGACCTGCACATCTTTGGACTGTGGGAGGAAACTGCAGTACCCGGAGGAAACCCACACAGACACGGGGAGAATGTGCAAACTCCACATAGACAGTTGCCCGAGGCTGAAATAGAACCTGGGTCCCTGGTGCTGTGAGGCAGCAGTGCTAACCACTGAGCCACCATGCCGCCCCATATTCAATCTTCAGCACATTGATTTAAAGAGGTACTGAGTTAAGCAAAGTACCAGCCAATATGATTATGTATGGACAGATAGACAAGCAGACAGAAACAGAATTTACCATTGTGGTCGTCAAGGTTTCCTCAGTAACCACTTTTAGCGTATCAACCACAGAGATATAACCAAGCCTCTTAGCGATGGCTAAAGCAGTATTCCCATTCTAAAAACAAGAACAACATTCCACAATGAGACTGCAATTGGGATCTTCACTCAGAAAAATAACAGTGTCTCTTTAAAAGTCTATTGTTACATTTACAGAATACCCTCACTCCGTAATTTCCCTATTCCCATTTCAGGACATTTGTTTTACTGTAAAACACTGAGAAACATTGACAGAGGGACCTCGATTATCCAAAGGACATGGGCAGGGAGCACTTTGCTTGGTTAATCGAATTCCGGATAATTGAATGCCGGATAACACAGTTTAGCCGAGCATCGGGACATTTTGAATTTGCCAGATAATTGATTACCAGATAATCAAAGTTACTCTGTAAATTGGTCTCTTCCCTATATGATGTTCCTCTCTACTCAGGCATATACGAGTGAACAAGGAGGAAAACGGACCTCGGGGCATGAGTAGGCTATTGAGCCATGAAGGTCTGCTCCGTTACATATTCACTTCTGAGAGAGAATGTGTAAGAAAATTTAAGAGAGAAAGCATGAGAGAGGGAGTGTGACAATGTACATGTGTGAGTAAGTGTGAAAGCTGAATGAGTGAGTGGAAAGAAACATTGCAAATGTGTGATGGCATATGAGTGCCCAAGAATGTGTCCAAGACTGGGAGGATGAGACAGCAAGGCAGAGGACATAGGAGAGACTGAGTGTGAGATGTACATGTAAGAGACATACAAGACAGCATGTCAAACTGCATGGAACATGCCTAAGAATGCTAGTATTTTTACTGCTGACAGATCTTTCAGGGAAATAATGATACAAGAATTATCCCATTATTTTCCTCTCCAGCTTGGAATCTTTCAATAAATGTTTGCACATCAACACACTGGCTAACATAGAAATATCCTCTTCCTATTAACATCCTGTTTGGGCACAGAGTGTGGAGTTGAGAAGAGGCAAGAGGAGGAGGATTAAGAGTAACAGAAACATATGATTAGCACAAAAATATCCCAGGGTGTAACATCATTGAGTAACACAGTGGGTGTCACTGTTTACTTTTTGTTAAGGTAATTTTAGGCAGGGGGTTAAACTCAGAAGTTTAGAGTGAGCAAGTAGCAAGGGAAGGGGTGACCACCAGATTGTCACTTGACTTTATGTTTAAGAGCTTGGTCCTTTCAAAGAGAGGTGGGCACCGCAGAGGCTGGAGTGCATTATTTCCCCGTCCAATGATAGATTGACAATAAATCTCTTGTAAGACTCAACATCTTTTGCTCCCTAAGTCAATATATGGATATCGGTTTGTTCAACACAGACAAGGAAGGAAGATCAGACAAATAATCCTAAAGGAATGTTACTCTCTACCTGGTTGGTATATCATGGGTTTAACTGGGCAGGGATGGAGCAGTAAGGTCAGGGGAGCGATACTGATAGGATTAGGGAAGCAGAAAGGTGTATTTGCTGTGGTAAAGGTGACTCCAGCATGACATCTTGCTGATCCAGTGTCAAGGTCAAGGGCATGTCACTGAGGCTGCTGCAGAACATTCTGAGTGTGCAGGAGCGGGAGTAAGCAGCCAGGGGCCATGGCCAACCAATGAAATAGATAGAAAGAGGGATGTGGCTCTGCACACAGACTGCAGGGGGCTGTGAAAGAAATCACAGAGCAGAAACTCAAAAGGGAGTAATCTGTGGATGTGCTAGGGAAGCAGGAGGATAGCTGAAAGAATGACCAGAGAGACAGTGCAGGGGGAGAACAGGCCATAAGGATGAATTCTCTGGCCTGCTATAGAAAGGATGCTGTGAAACTTGAATGGGTGCAGAAAAGATTTACAATGATCTTGCTGGGATTAGAGGGTTTGAGCGATAGGATGAGGCTGAATAGGCCGGGGCTATTCCTGGAGTGGTTGAAGGCTGACCTTATATTGATTTATAAAATTTCGAGGGGCACAGCTAGGGTAAATAGCCAATGTCTTTTTCCCCAGGGGAGTTCAAAACTAGAGGGCATAGGTGCAAGATTAGAGGGAAAAATTAAAAGGTACCTAAGGGGCAACTTTTTCACACAGAGGGTGGTACGTGTATGGAATCAGCTGCCAGAGGAAGTAGTGGAAGTGCTTACAATTACAACATTTAAAAGGCAGCTGGATGGGTACATGAATAGAAAGGGTTGAGGGGAATATGGGCCACATGCTGGCAAATGGAACTAGATTTATTTAGGATATCTGGGCGGCACAAGTGTGTTGGATTGAAGGACCACTTTCTGTACTGTCTAAGCCTATGACTCTATTTACAGCCGACAGAGTCTAGAAAGGTTGCTCCTTCCAAGGGTTGAAACCAAGATCACAATGGAGACATTGAGCAGTGTTGTTGGCAAGGGTTTTATATCTCGCTTGGCAGGGGTATCTGAGTGAGGGTTTGGAAGGGCAAAGTGTAAAACTGGAAGAGATGGCAGAAAAATAAATCACTTGGAAGGTTAAGGAAAGAAAGGCCAGGAAACAGAAAACAAAGTTGCTTTTCATTAATCAGTGGCGCATAGTTCAATTGAAGGAAGCTCACAAACGACACGGATGAGATGGAGGTATGGATTGAAACCTAGAAGCAATGAAACCTGGAAGTAATGCTTCTCGTAAGAGGTGGGGCTTGATAGATGTGCAGCAACCTACAAGTTCCAAAAGTAACTCCATTCAATCAGCCTCTTAAACTGACTGGACACAAAATCAAAAAGACCTGTTTACTTTAACAAATCACTCAAGTACAACTAAATTACAGGGCGTGTTACTTGTGCATATGATCATGTAACTATTTCTGAAACATGTCTTAACAGGCACGAATGGCAGCTGAATGTTTTTGGTTCAGAGAGTTTTCAGACAGCAGAGTGAGGGAATTTTAAAAGGAGGGGGAAAGGTCACAAACTTAGTTAAGTAAATACTTGCAACTGTAAGGATGAATGACATGTCTGAAGGAGCACCAAATGAGTCAATGGGTTGAGCTGAGGAACAGACAAGAGGTGACACTGCTGGGAGTGTAATATAGAGCCCCAAGCAGTGAGGGGAAGGTCGAAGAGCAAATATTGAAGACAATGCCTGAGAGATGTAGAGAAACAATGTGTCTGTAAGGAATTTCGATGACCCAAATATTTACATGGAAGTAGTCAGTCTCACTGAGTGTGGAAGTCTTCAAATGCATTCAGGAGAACTTTATGAGACAAATGTAACAAGCCTATCAAGACAAGGGACAGCAATAGAGTTTACAGGACAAAGGAGGCCCTTCAAGCCCATGGAGCTAAACTGATCATCAAGCCCCTCCCTCACTGGTCCCATTTTCCAGCTCTCACAATCTGTGTACTACGGTGCTACAAGTGAAAATCTAAACACTTCTTCAATGTCTTAAAAGTTCTGGCTTCTACCATCCTTACAGACATCGCGGTCCAGTATACTCAAAACTGGCTCAGTGAGTTAACTTACATCCATACCCAAAACCCTCTGGGTGAATTTTTGTTTTCCTTAAACCCTCTCTGAACTTCCTGCCCTTTACCTCAATGCCATGCCCCCTGGTTACTGATCCCTGAACAAAGGGGAATCATTCCTCCCTTTCTTCCTTATGTCCTTCAAAATTTTGTTCACTTCAATCAGCCTTCTCTGCTCTAAAGAAAATAACCCCAGTCTATCTGGTCTCTCTTCACACTGGAAGCGCTCTAGCCAGGGCAACATCCTGATGAATCTCTACTGCAACCTCTTTAGTGCGATCACATCCTTCCTATAGTGTGGTGACTAAAACTGAACACTGTACTCCAGCTGTGGTCTAACTAACATCTTTTATAGCTCCATCATAGCCTCCCTGCTCTTGTATTCAATACCTTGACTAACAATTGCATGTGCTTTGTTAACTACCTTACCTACTTGTCCCTTTGCCATCAATAAGGCCATAACACCATTGGAAATAGGAGTGGAAGTAAGGCCATTCGATTCATCGAGTCCACTCCGCCATTCAATCACAGCTGATAGGCATTTCAACGCCACTTAACTCACCTCGAACACAATGGGCCTTCACCTCACTCAGCATGATCTCTGGACACGAACACCAAGATTCCTCTGACCCTCAGTTTTTCCAAGGGTCCTCCCAAAATACACCATCTTACACATTTTAGGATTAAATTCCATTTGCCATTGTCTGCCCATCTATATCATCCTGTAGTCAAAGACTCTCACCCTCCTATTTACCAAACTAACAATTTTCATGTTATCTGCAAACTTTATCTGCAAACTTTATGACCATACCTCTTGTATTCATGTCTAGATCATGAATGAACATAACAAACAGCCAGAGGACCAGCACTGAACCCTGTTCCATGTCACTGAACATCAGTTTCCCTTCAACAAAAGCACCCTTCGATTATCACCATCTGCCTTCAGCCGCTAAGCCAATTTTGAACCCAGTTTGCCCCAGATACCATAGGTTCTTAGCTTCTTGACCAGTTTCACACGTGAGACATTGCCAAAAACCTTACTGAAGTCCACTCAGACTGCATCCACTTCATCAACACATCTAGTCGCCTCCCAGACTTCAGTTTAGGGAATGAATCTAGAAGGTGGAGAGTGTTTTGATGAGAGTGATCATGATTCAGTTAGATTTGGGGAAAGGCCAATTTTGCTTAGCACTCCTTACCCCTGCCACCCCACTCCATCTTCTGCATATAAACCGACATTTTCCCAGAGACCATCACCTCTGAGGAGGGCTCACCAGATCTGAAACGTTAACTCTGATTTCTCTTCACAGATGCTGCCGGACCTGCTGAGGTTTCCCAGCAACCTCTGTTTTTACTCAGCTGAAACCTGATTTGCTGAAAGTGCCCTGAGAGAAGCAACTTGAAGATCGAGTAGTGTCCGATCGGCAAAAGGCTTTCCCAGGAGGAAATAGGGCTCTGGTCAAATATACATTTCTCGAATCTAGAGGGCCAAGGTGCCCAAAGAGCAATTAGGGCGGGACAAGGCACAGAGGAAAGTTGGTATAAGATGCCTAAAGCTCAGTGCCGTATTGTAGAATAGAAAGGGCGCAGAGGTGAAATTAGAAAACATAAAGAGCACCAAAAAACCCCACTGAAATGAAAGCAACTCAACGATGTGCTATAAATACACTGTTTGACACAAAAACACACTCCTGGGGTGTGTTGCTGACCTTGGAGTGCAGGTTCATTGTTCCTTGAATGTGGAGTCTCAGGTAGTTAGGATAGTGAAGGCAGCGTTTGGTATGCTTTCCTTTATTGGTCAGAGTATTGAGTACAGGAGTTGGAGGTCATGTTGCGGCTGTACAGGACATTGGTTGGGCCACTTTTGGAATATTACCTGCAATTCTGGTCTCCCTGCTATAGGAAGGATGTTGTGAAACTGTAAAGGGTTCAGAAAAGATTTACAAGGATCTTGCCAGAGTTGGAGGGTTTGAGCTATGGGGAGAGGATGAATAGGCTGGGGCTGTTTTCCCTGAAGTATCAGAGGCTGTGGGGTGACCTTATAGAGGTTTATAAAATCATGAGGGGCATGGATAGGGTAAATGGACAAGGTCTTTTCACTGGGGTGGGGGAGTCCAGAAGTAGAGGGCATAAGTTTAGGGTGAGAGGGAAAAGATTTAAAAGGGGCCTCAGGGGCAACTTTCTCATGCAGCGAGTGGTATGTGTATGGAATGAGCTGCCGGAGGAAGTAGTGGAGGCTGGTACAATTAAAACATTTAAAAGGCATCTGGACGGGTACATGAACAGGAAGGATTTAGAGGGATATGGGCCAAGTGCTGGCAAAAAGGACTAGTTTAATTTAGGATACTTGGTGGGCATGGACAAGTTGGATTGAAAGGTCTGTTTCTGTGCTGTACATATGTATGACTCTAAATAAATAAAAAATAAGAGGATAACTGAAGGAAGGATAAGATCCACAGGAGACCAGGAAGGTAAGCTATATGTGGATAGTCAGTAATTACACATTTCCATCTGTCTTCACAACAGAGAGTGCAAGAAAGCAGACAGTGTAATAAGGAGAAGGGCTGTGATAATTAAATAAATAGAGTAATGGACAGAATATTAAGGAATTTGGCACTGGATAAACCAGCAGTCCTGGATGAAATGTATGCAAGAGTGCAAAGGAATGAATTAACAGAGGCCCTGAACATCAACCCTCTCTGACTCCAGTCTGCTAATGTTGTACCAGTGTTTGAATAAGGTAGGAAGGATGGCTTGGCAACTACAGTCAATCAGCCAAATCTCAGCGATGGGTAAATTAGAGGCAACAGCATTGGATCCGTGATGTAGAAATGCAGCGAGCATGTTTAAGAAGTTTGAAGATGGTACAAAAGTTGCCCTTGTGGCGATAGTGAGAAGAAAGGTACAGAATGTAGGTAGGAGTCACTGGCAGAAACACAGCAAATGGAATTCTTTTTACAGCTTCACAGACGAGCCATACAGTAAGCTTATCAGACTCAGTGATATCATGTGCCTGTCCAAACCACACTCCCCCAGCAGACAGCATTGTTGGTCAATACAGACCTGCATCTGACAGGGTCTGTACTCCACCCTGACACAGGGGGTATATGACCCTATGGTTGAGATCAGTAAGTCCAACTTTTGGTTCATGTTAAGTCTTTCCTTGCTTTTGGAGAGTGGAGAGAGAATTGTTAACCGCATCCTGGCAGCCACCTTCTCAAAGATGGGTGATGATAGACTGTCAGGTGAAAGCAGAAGTTTACATGTTCAGGGAAAGAAGAAATTCACCAACATCTTTTGATAATTACCATGGTGACTTCATCCGGAGAGGCGCCGTGTTGCAGGAGGATGTTAATGATATGTGTGTGTCCTTGCTGAGCTGCCTGGTGGAGAGGGGTGTACCCGTTCTATAGTAAGGGACAAGAAGGAGAGTGCATGTTAGAAAACTCTGCTCAGAAAGGTTTGGTTAGCTCGGAGTGAAATCAGCCGTAGATGCTGTCAGCGAAGGTGAACCGACCTTTGTCTTGGCATTGACTTTGGCATTATGTTGCAACAGAAAGTTGACCATCTTCACGTTCCCATAGTGACACGCTACGTGCAGTGGAATATAACCCATCTGTAATCAGAAAGCAAAGGTAACTCCTCTCAGGGATGGAAATGCAACACTTAATTTAGTTTCTGGATCCCATTTTGATTCAAAAATACTTCCAATGAAAGGCCTGAAACACGGCATGCTTGAAGTCACAGAGTATTTTCTCGGGACTGACAGACCGACTGAAACAGAACAAACCCACCCACCGGGGTCCACTAGTGAAGCTTCTCTCCTTGTTTTGACCTGGCAACTTGGTCCATCTCCAATCTGCAGTGCTGTGGGATGGCTGCATTACAGATCAGACTCAAACTGAGGCCTTGCCTGCACTTTCAGCTGGACCTTCGTACATTATGATGCTCAAAAAGTACGTCAATGGCTGTCAAATGCTTTGTGGTGTTCTGAAAGGTGCTACAGAAATGTACTTCATGCCTCATTTTTCAAAATAAGATTCCAAAGAAAACAAAGTAAGTCCTCACTAAATATTTTCCATTAAAACCAATGTTAACGCCGAAGGTAGTTTCTGATGCACATTTCCAATTTGCAAGAAGAAAAATCATGAAAGTGTTATTGCAATGTAAATGGAAACACTGCACATTGTTAGACTCCTATATTCATAAATGAGAGAGTTGGGAGAGGGTTGGGGAGAGGGAGAGAGTAAGAGAGTTGGTGAGTGGATCATAGAATAGCATGGAAAGAGGTCATTTTGCCCATCGAGTGCACACCGACCCTCCGAAGAGCATCCCACCCCCCATACCCAAGCCCTGTGTTTGCTTCTGATTTATAACATTTTTAATGCAATAGTTTAAATCATTTCTATTGGACCCAGATTACCCTAGCCCAAGGGTGATATTAAAAGCAAACAGAACAAATTGGCAAGTCTGTACCTTGGTCTGTGGGTCAATAGCAGCTCCCTGATTAACCAGCACTTCAGCAACATTCACCCGATCCTCTTGAGCAGCCAAATGAAGAGGTGTCAGACCACTCTGTGAATCCAAGTTAGATTCTGTCAACGGTGCAGCCATCAGAGCTTGAAAGACAATTCCCAGCAAAGACAATTTCCACTTACTATGCCGGCAACAATGGCAAAGGATGTCTGCAATACTGGTCGCCTTGCAGTCTAACCGTGGCTCAGTGCTGATAAATATTTAACGGTGGGCCAGGATATTGGTTTTCAACTGCAAAACAGTCACTAAGGTTGGAGGCACAGATACAAATTTCTATGTGACTGAAGTGTGTCTGGCAATCTCAAGAACAACCTCAACAGCTCATGAGAAAGCAAACTGAGAGGCTGAAAAATGTGCTGTAACTTCACCGCTGTCTAATAGAACAGCCTTACCCTGTCTTGGCGGGTGAAGAACGTCCAATTAAGGAGACGCTTCACAAACAGATTGTAAAGCTGGCCCCCTCTTTGGCAGACAGCTGATAGCGCTACCTCGGAACTGGGTGGGTAAACTTTCACAACCATCCACGCAGAGCGTGAAGATTCAGTGGGCACAGGGAATTGATCAGGGAAGGAGCTGACGGCAAGTGAGCACGTGGACACGTGGAAGTGAAGCAGGGCACCAGCGGGACGGCAAACTAGGGAAGGAGGAAAATCGGGTGTTTAACAGATGGACAATCTGGTGCTGTCTGTGCTGATTTGAATTTCGTCCCCAAGATTTTTTTTAAAAGCTTATTCTAAATCCACTTCCTGCTTCCCCATCCCTTGGGCCTCTAATTGCCTGAAACGAGTACAGGACATTGCGACTGGTCTCCAGCAATGCTTATGGGTGTCTACATGGGTTAGGCACGGCTGTGGGATCTCTCTACCCCATATCTCCTGGCTATGATATGGTTAGAAGGTGCAACTTATCATCAGCAAGATCAACAGTCCATGGCAAAAGGCAGCTAAAGTGCATTGCTCGCCCAAGTAATGCCAGTCCCTCCACTCTATATCGTCTTCAAAATGATGCCAAGGCCACCATTGGTGGAGCAGTTGTTGGCTTGGGCAGAGGGGTCATGTCACAGAGGAGCCAAGTGACTTTGGAGAAAGCACACGTACAATGTGATTCCCCTTGAGGGAATCAAAGAGGAAATCTCCTGAGTATTCTTTTAGAGTCATTGAGATGTACAACATGGAAACAGACCCTTCAGTCCAACCCGTCCATGCCGACCAGATATCCCAACCCAATCTAGTCCCACCTGCCAGCACCCGGCCCATATCCCTCCAAACCCTTCCTATTCATATACCCATCCGGATGCCTTTTAAATGTTGTCATTGTACCAGCTTCCACCACTTCCTCTGGCAGCTCATTCCATACACGTACAACCCTCTGTGTGAAAAAGTTGCTCCTAAGGTCTCTTTTATATCTTTCCCCTCTCACCCTAAACCTATGCCTTCTAGTTCTGGACTCCCCGACCCCAGGGAAAAAAACTTGTCTATTTCTTCTATCCATGCCCCTGCTGAATTTCCTTTATTTCCCCTGGGGTGCCCTCTGTTTTGCAGCCTCTCCCAGGAGTTGAGCAGGCTGTGGAAACGAAATGCTGGGAAGGCTCAAGTCGGAGTACTCCAGCGGTTGTGAGGGTGCTGAAGCGGGACTTCTCCTGCTCGTCACTCACGGACGTTGGCCAAGCAATGAAACAGGGTGTGCAAGAGCAGTGGAAACATATTGCCACAATGAGGCAACATTCAGCAATGACGCAGCAATGTAAGAGCAGAAGCAGAGTATGGGGGGACAGCGCTGGCAGGCCACCAACCTTGTTTCCCAGGTTTACATCTGCATTGCGGGTCAAGAGCAAGGACACCATGTCCACGTGGCCCTCCTGGGCAGCTAGGTGCACAGGTGTAATGCCTTGTTTGGTCACGGTGTTGGTGTCAGCGCCATATTCCAGCAATGTCGTCGCAATGTCCATCTGGTTCTTCTTTGCGGCTATGTGTAGGGGCGTGTAGCCATTCTACAAAAGAGTCAAAGAAAAGACAAGAGACCATGCTAACCCATAATAAGGAGTTTCAGATAGTTGTATGCATCAGTTGCCCTGCACAGTGCCAAAGTTGGGTTTCAGGTTACGCACAGACTCTCACTTTTGAAGTGCAGAAAGCATTCCCAATCCCTCTGCTTTTGTCTTTCAAAACCTTTCTTAAATTCACAGTCTGCACATTTCATTGCATAAGCATATCACCCAACTGTATATAGGGATTCCGACCTACTAGTATTGTCTCGGAGTCTCCAGAAATTCTAGAACAATCTCCACAAGACTCAGAAACAAACCATCTTGAGCATTGAAAGAAATAACTGGATTTTTAGTAAAGTTTCTTAATGGACTCATATTTACAACTATAAAAGGAATGGAAACAGAACTGACAGTCAGCATCAAAGTCACACTCCCATGGCTGAAATCCTCTGCTACTGACATTCCATAGGTTAGCATTGACCAGAACCTGAACTGGACTAGCCATCTTAATGCTGAGGCTACAAGAGTAGATAAGACACTAGGAATTTTACAGAGCTTAACTCACCTTCTGACTCCCGAAACCTTACCCACCATCTACAAATCACAGGTCAGGAATGTTGTGGAATATTCTCCAGCTGTCCAGATGAATGCAGGTTCAACAAGACTCACAAATCTTGATATCATCCCAGAAAAAAAACCCAGCTTGCTTGGTCAACACCCCATCCACCACTTTACACATCCACTCCCTCTATCACCACTACACACAGCGGATGTAGTGTGTAGCATCTACAAGAGGCACCACAGAAACTCACCAAACTTCACAGCAGTATCTAAACCTGTATTTTCTATGACCTAAAGGACGAGGGCAGCAGATGCATGGGGCTACTACCTCAGCTCCAAGTTCCCCTCCAAAGCCACATGCTATCCTGACTTGGAACTGTACCATTGTTCGTTCACTGTCACTCGATTAAAAGTCAAAATCCTGGAACTCCTTCCCTAACAGCAATGTGGTTCGACCCATTCTCCAGGGGCTGCAGCAGTTCCAGAAGGCAGCTCAATACCACCTTCCCACGGGCAATAAATGCTGGCCTCGTCAGTGACACCCACATCCCATGAAAGGATAAATCAACATAAACGTAGAGTCTGTTAGTTGACCAATTGGTGTAGGAAGGCATTGTCCAACCACTATGGCTATGACGGGCAGCCAATGGTGGGAGGGTGGGGCATAGTGGTTAGGACCAGACAGTCATGTGATGGCACCTCCAATGAGCTGTCCAATCAAAGAGTTGCTGATCCTAGTGCAACATATAGTGTCCAACACAACCAATCAGGGTTCCCCCTTTCGGCCAGTCAAGCTGCAGTTGGGTGCACAAACAGGACCGTTTTAAACATCCTCAAATTTCAAGTGGATCGGTAGCTCAAAATGATCACACAGTTCACAGGATATAAAAATATTAAATAAAAAATTCTCTCAAATAGGATGAAAATTGTCTTGCGTGTTTGGGGCATTTGAGGGGGGCAAATGTTTTTTGAGACAATTATCATTGCCTGTCGGAGCATGAAAACATTCCAAAAGGACTGGCTCATGAATTCACAAGTAATAACACTGAGGAGCTCCCATGAGTTAGTTGTGACTGGAAGAAACCTTTTCCCACATTGCTGCTTTTGAACTGGTGATGTCTTTAGCAGCACCATTCTGACCCACCAGCAGTCAGACTGTGAATCTGTTGCCAGCAGATATCCCATGTCATTGCCCCCTGGGTGGTTTGGAATATCCTTGTGATATCAGGCTGGCCTGAACTTTCACTCAAATTCTCAAGAATAATCGACTGGGATCCAACAAACTGGATCTAATGAAAACCAATCCGTGAATACAGTGCAAACTCAAGAGTTTTGTTTTTAATGATACGGTTGACCCTCAACAATAAACAGCAACAGTTTGAAACAGAGTAACTGGAATTTAGATCTGCTTCATGGATGCCAGACTGAACACGCAGATAATATGTCTTCACCAAGGCAAATGTATTCAAATATATCTAAATACAAAGAAAGCAGTCAAAGCGAAACACAGAAAGTGACAGACTCAGAGCGCGGTACAGACAAAAAGAAATACTGAGAGAGACAGTGATACAAACAAGGAGATTGACAGAGATATACAGAGGGTGAGGTATAGGCATAAGGTTAAGCAGAATGAGTTTGATTGGAAACCTGTTGGGGGGTTATCAATGTGGATTTATAACCAGGAATCAAACACAGAGTCCAATTCATACTTAGCTGCTGCAGTGTCTAACTTGTTCAAATGACACATCAAAGTGGAGAGGTTCATAGTCAGATGGCCAATGGGCAGACAGGGAGGTTTTTAAAACAGTGCATTATTTCAGCAAATTTATAAACATAATTCAGAGCATGGTGCTAGTTATCACTATCCTCAGAGGAAGAGACTTCAGTATCTATAAGAATAGAATATTTTCATTTTTCTTCTAATTGTATTCTTTCCTTCATTATCCAATGTGGTCATGCCATGAAAGCATGTTCTTAGTTTTTTTTTCAAATTCATTCACAGGATAAGGGCATTGCTGGCTAGGACAGCATTTATAACCCATCCCTAATTAACCACAAGGCAGTTAAGAGTCAACCACATTGCTGTGGGTCTGGAATCACATGTAGGCCAGACCAGGTAAGGAAACAATTCTTGTGAAAATCAAATATTTTTGAAGTTAACATGGGAAGAACTTTTTTTTACAAAGTGGGTATATAAGGAGGAGCTGGAAATCTTCCAAACACCAGGAATATCAAGCGTTGTATGAAAAGAAGTTCCTTAGTTTTTAGCCATGTGTCACTGCTACATTTGGCCATTTGAGAATGACCAAAATGCTGTGACGAAATACACAGGAGCCTGAGGCTCCTCATTGAGCACCTGCTTCGAGACAGATTCCACTTTGGTAAAATTAATCCTGGCACTTTGGAAAAAATTGAGAAGATTCCTGGATGAAGACCCTGGAATCTCCCCTCAGGTTTAGTTGCGACCTCAATTTGCATCGGAGTCAGGCCAATGACCATACATCACTCATTACCAAACCTCTTGGCTCAAACTTGGCAGAGTTTACATGTGAGAGGCTAAAGGAGAGAGCAGCAGTACAACATTTTTCATCAGTGTGATAATGCAATCAGCAAAGCAAGTACGCTGCTGAATCAGGAATGAAATCAGGAAACGTCTGGCCTGAGACTGAAAACCTGGGCAGGTCAGAGAGTGAGCCTACTCGAGACAATTCAGAGGTAAGCCAAGGAACTGAATCCTATGAGCCAAGGGACTCTGTAATGAGAAAAGCCTGGAAGAGCTGAACTTTTCCACCTTAAAAAAAAACCTTAGAGAAAGAGAACTTGGATGTTTCCAGGATGAGTTGCAAAGCGTAGTGCTGAAAAGCACAGCCGGTCAGGCAAAATTCAAGGAACAGGAGAATTCATGTTTCGAGCATAAGCCCTTCATCAGGAATGACCTGCTGTGCTTTTCCAGTGACACACTCCTTGACTCTGACTCTTCAGCATCTGCAGTCCTTCTGTTTATAGGATGAGCAATATTCAAGCGGGTGAATGGCAAATTTAAGACATGTTGGAAATATCTTCTCCTCACAGATACTAACCACCCTGTGGAATGGGATTCTGAGACAATGGTAAGGCTGGAAATCATTGAAGGCACAGCTGGCTGCTGTGATGGGAGTGGTTTTAAGTGAAGAGATGGGATGATATGAGTTTTCCTCAGTTGCGCTGGGATCCGTTCTGATTCTACCCAAGCCTGTTGCCTCAGGTGATAACTCTTTGAATTCAATTTTCAGTGAAAATCAAAGCAACACCAGTGACACTTTGATTATTTTTCCAACAGAACCCTTCAAAGAAATGTGCTTTGATGACAACTTTCTGGATTTAACTTGCTCTCTTCATGAAACACATCTCTCCTTTGTCTGATCTCTCATTATTTACAGTGAGATGTGACTGGGCACGGAGTTGCTACCATCCTAGGAGATAGATTGCAGAATGCAGGCCTAAGGGTCTCAAGCATTAGGTGGGAGGAGAGTTTTAATGACGGGGAGGAGGGGACTGGGTGTAAACAGAATAAAATGGAAGCAAGTTGAACAAGTTCCAACCTGCAGATCTCTGGGCACTACAGAGACTAAACGGGATGGGGGCACAGGACTGCAGCTCCCAGGGGTCACACTGTTCTTCTCGATTTGACCCTTTTCAGGTTTAACTATGATAGGTGTGACCAGGCCGGGGTGGCTCAGAGCAGGCAGAATGAAGCAGATCCCCCTATCAGACGCCTCCACCCTGTGGGACCAGGGATTGAACATGTTTCCCTCTTCACCACGGCCAAGGGGGTTTGCGCCCCTGTGCCATCAGGGCCTAGCTGATCCTACAGCCTCACTTCTAGTTAAACCCAGGTAGGCCAAGGCAGGTTTCCAGATGGTATCATTCCCACTTTATACTGGCTTGTTGGAGCTTTTTATTTTCTAAACACTCTGGTCAGAGATATTATTACTCACCTCTGGACCAGGTGGGACTTGAACCAGGGTTTCCCAGTCCAGGGGTAGGGACAGTACCACAGTACCACTGAGACTCAGCATAAAAAACTTGAATTTGACCATGTGAGATGTTCCAATACTGTGTCTCCAAATTCCTGTCTTGTTCTTCCCTTATCTTTCTGCTGTGGATGCCCCATGAGTGTTGTCTCACCCACAAGGTGGAGCACAAATATCTCCCAGCACCACACACACACCAACCCCAACCCCCTCACCCCCCATCACCATTTTATTCCTGACAGATTTAGTGAATGGGCAGAACTGTGGGAGATGGATTTCATTACTGGGGAAGAGCAAGTGCACTTTGAATCCAAGAAAGACATCCCAGTATATTTTCTAAATGCCGAGTCAAGAACAGTGGCTGAGAGGAGAGATTTCAGAGTCCAAGTAATTCAAGGCCATTAGCCATTGACGACAATGGACCTGAGGTCTCTCTTTGAACAGTCTGCACATAGGTTGAGGGTCACTGTTCCACATCAAGCATGGGGAAAGATGAGGTAACAGGTCTCCATAAACTACCCATATGTGGCATTGAACATCTGCCATTGGGGGTCATTCTATATCGACTAGCAGTCAGCTAACCAACTGAGCTAACCATCACCCCCATTCGCTGCTGAGTACGGAACCCACTAAAAATGTGTGGGTAGATCCAAAACATGATTTCTAACAATGGTGGCCATTAGGTCAAGAGGAGTGGATTGTACAGGGTCGAAGGTTAAGCTGCAGTTGTCTAAAGTTTAACTGTACCTGTGATCATGCTGTTAATTGTAAGCACTTTCAGGAATGTTCCAGTGGTCCTGGAGGGAGTGTCAAGCAGATTGATCAAAATAACAGGTCTAACAGGGGTGATTTATGAGAAATGGTATCGAAGATAAGGATGATCTAATCGAGGGGTTTTCCTTTGTTGTGAATGGAGGCATTGAGGGAGGTCTTCCAGAACAAAGGCAAGAAAACTTTCAAATTGGAACTTGGGCTGTTCACTGGTAAGATTGGCAAGCCATTATAAATTACATTTCAGCCAACATCAATGTATCCTCATTCTCTAGCAGTAGGTCAATTTATTCAGTATGTTAGCCCTTTAAATATTTTGGTAATCACAGGGGCACCTTAAAGTAGCTGAGCCTGCATTTGCAGTCACACAGCTCAGGAAGAACACTGGCCAAAATCTCATTCAATGGTGAACAGGTTAAAGTAGTTCTCCTATTCCAAGTGAATGAAGAGGTCAGCAAGTTGAAACTGGCAACAAGACAGAGAGAAGCACATAGGTCAGGAATGAAAGCCACACAATAAGGTACCAGTTTTACATTGAACTGCAGTTTATTAGCATCCACAAGGTGTTTATAACACTGATCTGAACGTCACGGGACTGACACATCCTGAACTGCATGCAGATGAGGTTCACCTGAACCAAGCCTTTCAAAGTTTCACTCTGTTCTACATGCCTTTGAAAGGTGAAAAGTAGAATTGTCATAACCATAATCATCTTTAATAAGAGTTGAAACAGCAGGATTTTAACTCAGCTGATACAACCTCACCATAATCCCTTATGAGTTTCCAAAGTCCGCATGCACTATCTGTGACAACATCTACACAAACACAATCTACCAATTCTGAGTGTTAAGATGAGGATTACATTACAGAACACAACATTCTTGGAGTGAAATCCACAGTGAGTTACAGGTTATCACGTACTGCTTTTTCAGCTAATGACCCTTATACTCTGTGATGTGGAGTTCACGTCAACAGTGCAATCAACCAACAATGAGAGCAAACTCCGACAATCTCTCCATCTTCAACTTACAGGCGATTACCGGCAAGCAAGTTTCAAAAACAAAACACAAATGTATATCCATTTCATATATTTTCAGATAATACCACAAATGTTACCAACCAATCCATCAACCACTGATTGCAACAACAGATTTTGTCAGATTAATTCCCAGAGAGAAGTCTCTCATCTGGGTAGGTACAATTGAACTAAAACCCACCACATTCTCAGTACACAAACCCCACACTGGTATCATTCTCCACACTGGCTGCTAGCTCCCATGTCCTTGCCGTCTGTACACTGTACCTTTGCTGTTGTGTGAGGGGAGGCTCCTTGATCCAGTAGCAGAAGGGCCACTTTCTGGTTGTCATAGTGAGCTGCCACGTGCAGTGGGGTCAGGCCGCTCTGGGAGGAGGAGACATAGGAGAAAAGGTGAGATAACACAATCGAATCAGGAACCTAATGGAATAAAGGCAACTTGAAATGACCTCCTGTTAATGAAACGACTGAATGGCCAACTACCCAATATGGTCGCTTTGACACAGCAAATGTTTTGCATCCATCACACCAATGGCAGCTGTACCTTTGACATCTCAGCTCTCAAGATTTCTCCCTAAACCTCCCCCTGTCTCTTCATCTCCCCCCTCCTGCTTAAAATCAACCTCTCGGCTACCCAAAATGTCAACGTCTCCACATACTGGCTTGTTGTGTTCTTCCAGCCTCCTGCTTGTCTACTTTGGATTCGAGCATCTGCAGTACTTTTTGTCTTTAAAATCAACCTTACAGCAATCTGTTCCAATATCTCCTTGAGACACCTCACACCATTCTGTGATCACAGAATTCCTACAGTGTGAAAGAGGCCATTCGGTCCATATGGACTTTCCAACCCAGACGCACACCCTATCTCTGTAAATGCTATAGCTAAACTACCTACCCTGCATATCCCTGGAAACTATGGCCAATTGACCTAACCTGCACATCTTTGGATTGTGGGAGGAAACTGGAGCACCCGGAGGAAACCCATGCAGACACGAGGAGAATGCGCAAACTCCACACAGACAGTTACCTGAGGGTGGAATCGAACCCAGGTCCCTGGCATTGTGAGGCAGCAGTACTAACCACTGAGCCACCCATTCTGTGATGTGTCAACAGATTCAGATGGACTTACTACCCACTGCATAGAGTGGACAAACTGCATTAAGCCAAGCAGGCTCAGTTTATACAGTGAAGATTCCTACTTAATGGGGCAAAGGCACACAGGGTCAGATGGTGAAGGAATGCAGAGATTTGAGAGGGGCCTGGAGGAGAGAACAGAGACAGGGCTGGACTAAGACACAGCGATACTTGAACACAAGGATGAGAAATTTGTTTTTAAAGACGAGGAGCTGGGATATGGTAGATCAGGACATCCACACATTTTGTGTCTTGCCAGCAGAGTTTGGGGTGACAGTTTGAACTCTGCTGGCAGGCCTTCAGATGGCAGTAAGTCGTTTACGCTGTTGTCCAGTCCTGGGGAAAGGCAGAAAGTAGTGATGACTTTGGGCTGCTTCAGGCAGGTCTCAAGTGAAACTGACTGCTCCAATCTCTCGGTTCAGTCGGCGTCACTGTAACATTTGCTGTCAGGTGAGCTACTGAGTTGATGAAGCCAATAAAATGGACTCAACATTATAACAGGGGCATCTTGTACACTCTGAGTTCTTGGTTCATGGTTATCATGTACTCAGACATGATTGGGCGGAATGGATGTTCCCTCCCCACATACATCATTCAATTGGCTCCTGACACAGCTCCATTAGGGAAGAATGATTGATGTATTTCTGACCCAAGTTCATTTGAATCAGAGATTCCAAAGGACATATGCACAAAATATTTTGGCTTCAATATGGCTTGACAATTAGTACTGACTGGATATTGTAATAATTGGAATGAGGTCAGTCAGGTGGACCTCATAGAATATGAGTTCCCTGAGTCAGGGTGAATTTGGTCCAATCAGGGAGTCCTGGCTGACAGATATAAACAGGAGTGCCAGGGGTTCTGCTCACTCTGGGAGCTGGCTATGATCTATTTGGGTCAGTGTCACATACAACGCATGTGTACAGAAAGGCACTGGCCTTTGTGGAATTATTTCAGATATTTGACGAGGAAGGGTCGACTTGGAAATAGGGGAGAGGAAGGGGAGCATCAACTGATTCCAGGTGCTGAGCTCAGTTGTAGCAGTTCTTGTGAGATGCACTCACACACAGCTAAAGGAGAAAGAAAGGAGAAAGGAAGATTTGCATTGATATCGTGCCTTTCCAAACACCAGAGTACTCACAGTGCTAAGCAGCCTTTTTGAGGTGTAGTCACTGTTGTGAAATAGGAAACTAGGCAGGCCCAATATGCGCACAGCAAGCTCCCATAAATAGTGAGTGATAGTGACCACTTCTCCTGGTGCTCTTTGAGGGATGACTATTTTCCAGGACACCGGTGTCCAGCTAGTGTCAGCACTTTTTGCATTTCTCTGAGAGATCGGCCAGGTTTCTGATTTAATGCCTCCTCTGAAAAGAGACACCTCCAACAGTACAAAGATCCCTCTGTATTGTTCTGCAGTGTCAGCCTGGTGTCGACAGTGGAACCTGAATACAAGCCCTTCAATTCAGAGGGAATGCTGTCAGTGAGGCACGCCCCGACGTGTCATTATAAACAGAATTTTTAAAGAAGAACTGCACCGATTATTACCTTTCCAGAAGCATTAGGAGATGCAGACTTCTGAAGCAAAAGGTTGGCCACCTCCATTTTCCCGTATTTGGCAGCCACGTGGAGTGGGGTGAATCCTTTCTGTAATGAGGCAGTGCACAGGGATCCATCAGTATACCCATATCAACAGGCTCCATGCTGGAGATTCAACAACAATTGCACCAAATGGCACAGCAGGCTTGTCGAACCACATTCCTGCTCCTGTTATTAAGGTCCTTATGTGTCGACAGATGACTCAACATTTTGCAGTTCTTGTAATGAACTTGTAAATGTAGGAACAGACTGAGGTGATTCAGCCATTTGAGCCTGTTCCCATTCATCAATTAGATCACTGCTATAGTGCTGCTCAACTCCACTGACCTCCCAGAATTCCCTTTTCCTTGTATCACTGACCATTCCAGTGTGGTCCCTTAACTGACTGCAGCATCCACAACCTTTCGGAGGATGTGAGTTAGAGATACCTACCAGAACCATGGATATCATTAACGGAGAAAACTTTTTTACAAGTATCTATAGAAAGGGCAAGAAGACAGCTCAAGAACACCTCCTCAAGGGCAACAAGGGATGGGCAATAAATAATGGTCAGCCAGCATCGTTAATGTCCCACAAGCTAATTTTAAAATTAGACTTACTCAACAATGCAGTTAATCTTTTTATTTAAGCTGTGAAGTGTGTAAGGATTGGTTGAGTGACCAAGGGGTTAAGTTCCCATTTTCTACTGTGATAACATCAGCAAATTCGAGCTGTCAGCCAAACCAGCGCAAAGGATCGTGGGATTCCAAATGAAACAAGTCAAAGCCAAACTCACTGTGGTTGCTGTTTTCTGCTGTCTTTTACCTACATCAGGCCCCCACTTCAAAAGTGGCCACAGCCCCAGCTCAAAGCTGTGAGAATCCCCCAATTGCACGCTTTTAGGATGGGGTCCCTTATTTCACCTTTTTACGTTGGGGACAAAAAAAGATTTCATTGACTCAGCGTCCACTGATGAGGCATCTTTTAAAGGTGGTTTTAAATCAAGTTGCTCATTGGTCCTGATCAAAATATACCAAGAATCTTTGGCGACAAATGCATTGCAAGCTGCATGAATAAAACCGTGCCAAGTTACACCCATAAATACATCAAGGAATACAAGAACAATCCAAAAACACTCTGCTCAATTGAGCTGTTTGATCACTGGAAGTTTGACATTTGTGGTTTCGGGACAAAGTTTTAGCGGAACCTTGAAGCCCTAAGCTAAACATTTGACTTATTATTGTCACATGAACCAAGATACATTAAAAAGTATTGTTTTGTATGTTATCAGACCTTACATAAGTATGTCAGGATAATAGAACAGAATGCAGAATACAGTGTTACAGCCAGAGAGAAGGTGCAGAGAAGGATCATATCCCCAGGCACTCTTGGTGCAATTTCCCCAACTAAGGTCAAAGTGGATAGCTCCCCCTCACCCCATCCCCCCTACTCCCTGTAAAAGTTCAGTGGTGGTACCTTGGTGTTCACAGACAGCGAAGCACCCTGCTCCAGGAGAACCGAAGCCACGTCTTCGTGACCTTCCCTGGCTGAGATGTGCAGCGGGGTGTATCCAGAGGTAGTCGCTGCATCTGGAGAGGCGCCGTGCTGCAGCAACTGCTGCACAATGTCAGCCTTGCCCAGGCGTGATGCAATATGCAACGGAGTCTGGTCATCCTGCAGAAGGCAAAGAAAGCAGGAACGTGACTCAACACCCAGCCCAATTACGAGAAGCAAACTTAAACCAGGCACAGTCACCGAACAGAAGATTGGCCTGGCTGAGGTAAGGATTGGGCTATTTGAATCATGTGCCATTCGGCCCTTCAAATCCATACCGACCTACCCAGATCATCGCACCCAGACCCACCCTACCTCTGTAACCCTGCATTTTCCCATGGTCAATCTACCTAACCGGCGTATCTTTGGACTGTGGGAGGAAACCAGAGCACTCGGAGGAAACCCACGCAGACATGGGGAGAATGTGCAAACTCCTCACAGACAGTCCCTGGCGCTGTGAGGTAGCAGGGCTAACACCTGGGCCACCGTGCCAAGCACAGGAGAAGGTGAGTGAGTAGAGTTTTACTTCTGCACCGAGCCTATCTAAATGAGGACTAAAAAGGTTCGCACAAAGTTCCTGTTTCCTGTCACCTTTGTCTATAAACATCCCTCAACAGCTCGCCTGATCCTTTAGCTCTCAAAATCACAAACTTCCTTTCTATCTGCTAAATTCCCACAAAATATTTGTGTCATTGGCAAAACTGCTCCAGAGGTGCCTCCATTGCTGTCATCTTTGAACTTCTACATCTCACTGATTCAAGAATTCAACAAGGGCAGACAGTTTGAAACTTGTTAACTTTTTGATTAGATTAGATTCTCTACAGTGTGGAAACGGGCCATTTGGCTCAACAAGTCCACACCGACCCTCCGAAGAGTAATCAACCCTGACCCATTTCCCTTTGACTAATGCACCTAACACTTTTGGCTTATAAATAATGTGTCTTGTACCTCTCTATCATTCCACACCTGAAGAAGGAGCAGCGCTCCGAAAGCTTGCAATTTCAAATAAACCTGTTGGCCTATAACCTGGTCTCATTTGATTTTTGATCTTTGAATGTATGCAGTCTTGTTGATAAGAAACCTGGTTTCCTGTTGCTATGACTGTTGCCAGTGATATCTGTGTTCTCTGGAACATTTATAAACTGCATATCACATAGCAATCTTCCCAAATTTGGATATTAGGTTAAACAGAGTTTAAAAATGTGTTGCTGGAAAAGCGCAGCAGGTCAGGCAGCATCAAAGGAACAGGAGAATCGACGTTTCAGGCATAAGCCGATGCTGCGCTTTTCCAGCAACACATTTTTAAGCTCTGATCTCCTGCATCTGCAGTCCTCACTTTCTCCTATTAGGTGAAACAGCCCTGTCGTTGGCAGGTCCAGCCTAACATTTACAGTTTTATTTCAATACTGGATCTAGACTCGTCAACTGGCCTCTGTCAGGAGGTATGAGATTGGCACTTAATTAGTGCTGTCACCGGTGAAGCAATTTCAGAAACAGCTATGTCAAATCAGTCTCCAAATTAATTCAGAGCCTTTATATCTAAAAGGCCATTGTGCCTTTTGGATAGGATTCAGACCATCCTGGGACAAGGTACAATGACAGAACATTGACCAGTACAGCACGTACAGACCATTTGGCCCATAATGTTGTGCTGAGTGTTTATCTTAATCTAAGATCAACCTAACCTACACACCTCAATTTATTGCCATCCATGTGCTTGTCCAGCAGTTCCTTAAATGTCCCTAATGTCTCTGACTTTACTATCACCGCTGGCACTACATTCCACACACACACCACTCTCTGCGTAAAAAAACCTACCTCTGACATCTCCCCTAAACCTTCCTCCAATCACCTTAAAATTATGACCCCTTGTGAAGCCATTTCTGCCCTGGGGAATAGCCTCTGGTATCTACTCTATCTATGCCTCTCATTACCTTGCACACCTCTATCAAGTCACCGCTCTTCCCTCTTCTCTCCAGCGTGAAAGGCCTCAGCTCACTCAACCTCTCTTCATAAGACAAGCCCTCCAATCCAGGCAGCATCCTGGTAAATCTCCTCTGCATCCTCTCTAAAGCATCTACATCCTTCTTACAATGAGGCTACCAGAACCGGACACAATATTCCAAGTATGATCTAACCAAGGTTTTATAGAGCTGCAGCAAAACCTTGCAGCTATTAAACTCAATCGCCCTGTTAATGAAAGTCAAAACACCATACACCTTCTTAACAACCCTATCAACTTGGGTGGCAACTTTGAAGGATCTCCTTACATGGACCCCAAGATCCCACTGTTCCTCCACACTGCCAAGAATCCTGTCTTTAACCCTGTATTCAGCAAACATGACCTTCCAAAATGAATCACTTCACATTTATCCAGGTTGAACTCCATCTGCCTATTCACAGCCCAGCTCTGCATTCTGTCAATGTCTTGTTGTAGCCTGCAACAGCCCTCGATACTATCTACAACATCATTGACCTTTGTGTCATTGGCAAACTTACTAACCCACCCTTCCACTTCTTCATCCAAGTCATTTACAAAAACTACAAAGAGCAGAGGCCCAAGAACAGATCCCTGCAGGACACCACTGGTTACCGACCTCCAGGTGGAATACTTTGCATCCACTACCACTCGCTATCTTCTTTTGGCCAGCCAATTCTGTATCCAGACAGCCAAATGTCCCTGTATCCCATATCTTCCAACTTTCTGAATGAGCCTACTGTGGGGAACCTTCATCAAATGCCTTATTGAAATCCATATCCATCACATCCACTGCTCGACTTTCATCAACTTGTCTCGTCATATCCTCAAAGAACTCAGTAAGACTTATGAGGCATGACCTGCCCCTCACAAAGCCATGCTGACTATCTTTAGTCAAACTATGTTTTTCCAAACAGTCATAAAGCCTATCCCTCAGAATCCTTTCCAGTTCCTTGTTTACCACAGATGTAAGACTGACTGGATTTCCCTATTCCCTTTCTTGAACAGAGGAACATTTGCCTCCCTCCAATCATCTGGTACTACTCCCATGGAGAGTGAGGATGCAAAGATCATCGCCAGAGGTGCAGCAATCTCATTCCTCACTTCCCGTAGTAACCTTGGATATATCTGGCTCAGCCCTGGGGACTTATCTATCTTGATGCTTCCCAGAATTTCCAGCACATTCACTTCCTTAATATCAATCTGTTCAAGCCTATTAACCTGGTCCACAGCGTTCTCACTATCAACAAGGTCCCTCTCCCTCGAGTGAATACTGAAGCAAAAAACTCATTTAGGGCCTCCCCGACCTCTTCAGACTCCAGGCACAAGTTCCTCCCACTATCCCTGACGGCCCTACCCTCTCTCCGATCATTCTCTTATTGCTCACGTATATATAGATCACCTTTGAGCTTTCCCTAATCCCTGCCAGCAAGGCTTTTTTGTGATCCCGCTTAGCTCTCCTGAGTTCTTTACTAGCTACACTGTAATCCTCTAAGGCTGTGCCAGGTCCTTGTTTCCCCAACTTTAAGTAAGTTTCCTTCTTCCTGTTGATATCAAGCTCCTCTTCTCTTGTCATCCGAGGCTCCTTCACCTTCCCATTCCCTGCTTGTCTCAGACAAAGTTATCTAACACTCACAAGTGCTCCTTAAACAGCCTCCACACTTCTGTTGTGCATTTCCTGTAGAACAATTGTTCCCAGTTTATACTCTGCAGCTTCTGTCTAATAGCAGTATAATTTCCATTCCCCCAATTACATACCTTCCCATACTGTCTGTTCCTATCCCATTCCTTGGCTATGGTAAAGGTGAGGCAGTTATGGTCACTGTCACTGAAATGCTCGGCCACCAAGAGATCTGACATCTGGCCTGGCTCGTTGCCTTGCACCAAATCCAATATGGCCTCCCCCTACTCGACCTATCTTGTGTCAGGAAGCCCTCCTGGAGACACCTGACAAAATTGGCTCTATCCAGACCATCTGCACTAAGGAGGTTCCAATCAATATTGGGGAAGTTGAAGTCACCAATAACAACTCTGTTACATCTGCACCTTTTCAAAATCTGCTGTCCAATCTGTTCTGCCATCTCTCTGCTGCTATTGGGGGGGGGGTCATAGAAATCACCCAATAAAATGACTGCTCCTTTCCTGTTACTGACTTCCACCCATCCTGACTCCGTGGACAAAACCTCTTCAACACCCTCCTTTCTGCAGCTGTGATGCACTCTCTAATTAACAATGCTATTCCCCCTCCTCTTTTCGCCCCCTCCCTGTTGTTTTAAAAGATCTAATCCCTGGAACATCCAGCAGCCATTCCTGCCCCTGTGAAGTCCATGTCTCCTTTACAGTCACAACATCGTAGTTTCAAGTATTAATCCGTGCTCTAAGTTCATCACTCTTATTCCTGACACTTCTTGCATTTAAACAGATACACTTTAACCCATCTCTTTGCCCTATCAACTGTGTATCCTTCCTGACAGACTCTCTGAATTCTATTTCTGCCCGTTCAACGACCATCCTCTCCTCTGATCTGTAGCTCTGGTTCCTATCGCAATGCCAAACTAGTTTAAACCCCCTGAAGTGCTATCGCAAATCTCCTGCCCAGGATATTGGTGCCCCTCCAGTTTAAGTGCATTCCGTCCTTCATATACAGGTCCCACCTTCCCCAAAAGGTACCCCAATGATCTCTGTATCTGAGGCCCTCCCTCCTGCACCAGCTCTGTAGCCTTGTGTTTATCTGCACTCACTCCCTGTTCCTCGTCTCACGAGCACATGGACCCGGTCATAATCCTGAGATTGCTACTCTGCTCATCCTGCTTTCTAGCTTCCAACCTATCTCCCTGAAATCACTTTTCACATCCTCATCCCTTTTCCTGGCTATGTCACTGGTGCCAATGTGCACCATGACTTCTGGCTGCTCACCCTCCTCCTGCAGAATCTTGTAGACTCGATCAGAGACATCGGGGACCCTGGCACATGGGAGGCAACATGTGGTGATATCTTCCCACAAGCCATAAGATAAGCTTCATTAAACAGTTGAGATGACAGGCTGAGACAGCAAAGTCTCTTGGGTCTGTCCTCTCTTCCCTGAACTAGTTATAATCCCACTGTGACCAGAAGGTCAAAGCTCTTTGCCAGCCTTTGCTGAACTGGGCTGTTTCGAAAGTGCAGTGCAATCTGGTTTTCTTTACCTTAGCTTTGGCCTCCACCTGAGCTCCATTCTGAACGAGTTGACGGACCACGTCTGCTTGGCCTGCCCTGGCAGCCATATGTAGGGCTGTTTCCCCTCTCTGAAACACAGGAGGTGAAGGACACGGGTTAGAAAACCACTTGAAGGTCTCGCGCATCATTTGCAGGAAATGTCAGTGACAAGTCTCTCGCCAACCCGGAATGTGCTCAGCAGCCTATTGGACGGATGGGGCAAAGGTCGGCTTTTGAAAACAGGAGTGCTCCCCGTTTCCTCACTTACCCCTCTCCAACTGAGCAAGTCCCCCGTCACCCGCTGCACAGCTCTAGCAACACGGAAGCAGGAATGGTGCTCGTCCCTGACTCTTGATCCATTTTTGCATTTCTTCTGATCTTACCACAGCCCTCACTGTGTTTCACATGGTGTGCTCCTGGCCCGGCAATGCCTCAATTTAAAAATTCTGAACCTTGGCTTCAAATGGCCACACCCCTATCGGAGCTGCATGACTTTGATTCCACACCGACCTGCCTGGCTCCTTTGCAAGTTGGTGTGGCAGGCAGTAATATTGGCCAGGACGCCTCTCAGAGCGTCAAGATAGTGACTCACCACCAACCTCTCACAACAATCATGACCAGCCTTGCCTTGGCCTCCCAACAAAGAATTAAACAGAAAACCCAGCCATTCATTCCTCAGATTCAAAATCAGTCCACATACGTAAAGCGTAGCTGAAAATTCCTGCAGCTGTATCTTTTTGTAATCCAGTTAATCTCAAGCTCAAGTAACTGGAGCCTTTGTTAAAAATGATCTGTGACTTCCATCACTAGTACAAACCAACAGCCACATGCAAACATTCCCAAGCCAGCAGATCACATGAGCCATGGAGAGAGATTCTGAATAACATACAATGGATGATCAAATGAACAAACACTTGGGTAGCAAGCTGCTTGTAAGAGGAATTGGCTGACAGTGCCAGGGAGGGAAAGGTGTTGTCAGTAAAACATTCAGAACACATTGCTCCGAATTAAATTGGTTAATGGTTGGTTTTTGACGTACACAGCATCATGAGACAAAGCTACAGCAGCAGGTTTGGCCTCATGCCTATTTGTAGGGATGGCAGCACTGGGTTTCCTCCGGGTGCTCTGGTTTCCTCCCACAGGTCCAAAGATGTGCAGGTTAGACGAATTGGTCATGCTAAATTGCCCACAGTCTTCAAGAATGCGTAGGCTAGGTGCATTAGTCAGGGGTAAATGTAGAGTAATAGGGTAGAGAAATGGATCTGGGTGGAATACTCTTCAGAGGGTCAGTGTGGACTTGTTGAGCTGAAGGGCCTGTTTCCACGCTGTAGGGATTCTAAATCCTCTAAGTCAGCACTGGATCAGCAAAGTCCTGAAGGAGATCTGCTCGGGCTCCTCCCCGATATTTAGCACAATAAAGTGTAAAAATCACCAAGTATGAGTCGTGCTGGGGATAGGATTCCCACTTCCTGCAAGCACATGCTTGGAAGACTGATGAATGGGGTTGCTCCATCTTTCAGATCAGGTATTGCATGATCCCTAAAGTTGTTGATCATGTCAAAGCTGTCTGAGTGCACCTTTTTATTAACTTGTGGGAAATGGGCATCACGGGTTGGGCCAGCATTGATTGTCTGTCCCTTGAGATGGTGGGGGTGAGCTGCCTTCTTGAACCGCTGCAGTCCAGTTGCTGTGGGTTGACCCACAACGCTCTTTAGGGAGGGAATTTCAGGATTTTGACCCAATGACGGTGAAGGAAGGGTGATAGATTCCCAAGTCAGAATCGTGATTGGCTTAAAGGGGACCTTGCAGATGTTGGTGTATTGTGAACTTACAAAGCAAGGTCACATTATTTATGTAATTATTCATACCTGTTGGATCCACTCTCTTTGTAACCTGTATCGTTACAGCAGTAGTGATCTTTATAAAAGTTGGAGGAGCATACGTAATCTGTCTGAGATCACTGGCTGATTTTAATTATGTCATAGTTGGTGCGTCCCACCGCGGTGAGTGTAGGTTTAATCTCATGAACTGTGACAACACTGAGATCTGTGTACACTGGTAGCCCTATCACTGTTGGATCATTGGCAATATCAACCAGGTAGGAAGTTTGAGGAAGCCAACGTATGCTTGCAAATTAGCACAGCGGTGTGTCTGTGGCACTACATGGAGTTAGTATTCTGTTATATGCTGTGAGACTGCCTTTTGAAGGGCACAGTGTGGAATGCCATTTGTTGAGGTACATCTCTTACAGAGCAATAGCTCCTGCAGCAGTTTTGACTTTCTGGGTGTCCTAACCTGCTTTTTGGCGATGTACGATGTTGAACGGAGTGAGAACTGCTTACACTGTCGGCATGCTGTGTGAGGGTGACATCCTCAAGGTTAGGGTTTTGGCTTGTTGGTTGTTTACATTTGTGCACGGTTTTATGGCTATTCTTCTTGTAAGGGTCATGGTAATGTACTGTCTTGTTGGTGACTAGGGTCTTGTTCTGGACTCTGGCTTAGTTCACAAAACAAGATGTTCTGCATTTGCAAGCCCCAGTGGCCCTGGCTGAGGTCAGATGTGACAAACCGCACCGAGGCTAGATTGTGCCGGTTTGGTTCCTTTTGCTGACAGTAGCAATGGCGATGTCCGAGCATGTGATCCTTGTTGCCCTGACTCTGTAGCTTTATGCTGGCTTCCAGCAAGGCATCAACGCAATGGCCCTTTTTTCTTGGCCAGAAGATCTTTCCTAAAGGCTTTAATCTATAAAGAGGTAATTGGTCAGTCATTGAGCCCCTCTGAGAGTTCTACTTTGGAGAAATCATACTTAGAACCTTTGCTGCAGCAAAGTTATCAATAGACACGTGGCACATTTGGCTGTGTGACATAGTTGGACTCTTTTAATCTGGATGTTGATTCATACCTTGAGTTCGTCTTCACGTGTGTTCCAGATCTTCTCAGGATCTTCTCTATGTCCTCAAAACCAGACATATTTATTCTCTGAAGCCCTCCTATCTGATGCCCAGTCAGAGTTTCAGAGACCTCTTCTCTGTAACATTTATTTCATGATCCATGATGTAAAACTGCATTTGGTTCTTCAATTGCTGTTAATCAGTGAGGACGTAACTCGCTGCCCAATCCATAATGGAATGTTTGCCTTCCAATTCTTGTTGAAGACTTTCTCCTTTCATTGAAATGGAGTGTAGTCCTTGTTTGTTCCTTTCTTTTACTTGGCATGTTATTCTGCCCTTTTATTTTTCCTTTTTTGGCTTCTCCATAACTTTCTTTTTCAGTCTTGTGGCCCCTTGATATAAGATCAAGACAGGATGCATCTGCTCAGTCTTTTTCACAGGGCTAGGGAATCAAGGACTAGAGGGCAAAGAATAAAAGGGAACCTGAGGGGCAACTGTTTTACAAAAGGGATGGTATGCGTATGGAATGAGCTGCCAGTGGAAGTGGTTGAGGTGGGTACGTTAACCACATTTAAAAGGCATTTGGACAAATACATGGTTAAGTAAGGTTTAGAAGGATATGGGCCAAGTGCAGGGAAATGGGGTTAGTCTGGATTGATATTTTGGTCAGCATGGACCAGTTTGGGCCAAAGGGCCTGTCTCCGTGCTGTTGAACTCTACGACTCTAAGCCTTTTGACTGCTGAAGCTACTTTCTTTCCTTGTAAAAGCAATGCAGGACTTGTAACTTGACAGTAGGACAGATAGACAGGGATTCTGCTATTTAATTTGCAGATCTACACTCACATAAATATGCTGTTTGTCTTCCTCATGTTTTGAAGTCCAGCACTAAACAACAACGAACAATACAGCACAGGAACAGGCCCTCTGGCCCACCAAGCCTGCGCCAACACATTTTGCCCTCCATACTAAAATTGTCATCTCATCAATCCTCAATAGGTTTTCCAAAGGGTCTGCTGCAAATAAGACCTTGGAATTTTTTTTACAAGCAATTACCGCTACTTATCTGACTGATGCCACATGATGTATAATCTAGAATTTGGAAGTCCTTTCTTTATAAACGAGAACTGCATTAACTTGATACCTAGTGCCTTCATGATCTGCCATTGGTCAGTGGTCTTTTTAACTTCAGCAGGATACTGGTGCATGACAAATCATCGAATCCCTACAGTGTGGAAGCAGGCCATTTGGTCCATCGAGTCGACACTAACCCTCAAAAGAGCATCCCACCCAGATCCACACCCCATCCTTGTAACCTTGCACTTCTCATGGCTAATCCACCTAGCCTGAGCGCATTGCTGGACACTATTAACAATTCAGCCTGACCAATTCATCTAACCTTTACATTTTTGGACTGTACTGTGGGAGGAAACCGGAGCACCCGGAGAGACCCACGCAGACACGGGGAGAATGTGCAAACTCTACACAGACAGTCGCCCAAGAGTGGAATTGAACCCTGGTCCCTGGCGCTGTGAGGCAGCAGTGGTAACCACTGAGCCACTGTGCCATTCAAGGTGATACTTATGTTAGTTCCTTTAACCTAAGAGGCAGACATGGGTGACTGACACTGAAAGATTCAATAGATGTTTAATGACAGCTTCTGGTATCTAGATACATTACAATCACGAGCACTGCTAAGCAATTTGGTTACAAACTGTAGCAGGTTTCCCTCAGCACATCATGCTGCCAGTAAGCCTAGTAAAGATGGTAATGAGCCCTTTTTCCCATCAGGTCACATGATATAATGAGATAATGGACATGTCTCTTAAAGTTATATTGCATATAGGCTGTGAGACATAAACACAATGAGCAGCCTGTAACTGGAGGAGTGAGATTAGTAGCAGCAGGCAGCAATTTCGGGGGAAGCAGGGGCGGGACAAGGAAGTCAGGCTGCTGGACAGGGGGAGCGACACCAGTAAGACTAGGACAGAAGGCCAAGGGCTTGGAGAGTGTGCCTGTGGATGGGGCCAAGGGTTTGTGGGGTGGGGTAGGTTAGGGGCAACTGAGGCTGCAGAACATGGAGCAAACAGCTACCGAGGGCAAGGGAGAAGCTGCACATTGTGGACAAGGTCTGGAATGAGGGCATGAGCAGGAAGGATACTGGAAAGGGGCAAGAGCAACTGCCTACAGTAGGAGAAGAGGGTCTGAAAATGGGGAGAAGCTCTGAAACTTGGATGGAGGGTCTATAAATGGGGGAGAGGGTCTGAAAATGAGGGAGACGGTTTGAAAATGAGGGAGGAAGGGACTGCAAATGAGGGAAAGGATCTGAAAATGGGAGAAGAGCGTCTGAAAGTGGGGGAAGAGCATCTCAAAATGAGGGAAAGGATCCGCAAAGGAAAGAAACTAGTTTAAATTTTTCACAAAAGAATAATTATCTAATTGGAAACATGAAAACTAAAGTAATGAATGCCTCATGAATTAATATACTGTACATGACTTTAGGAGCTATTTGATATGGGAAAATGTAATGAATATGACTGTAATGATGACTATGTTAATTGGAAAGTTTAATACCAAACCATCTATTTCATACAGGTTTGTATTTATGTGTCATCACACCTCAAGCTGTTTATGAATAATTTGAGGTTCGAAGGCTGTGTTCAAGGCAAACATGCAAGAGTTTATCTATGACCGTATCAGTCTATGGAAAGTGTGTTCAGTATGATACTTTTTGTGGATAGAAAGGTGCTAATTCCTTTTTTAAAAATAGCATTTTTGCAAAATTATACCTGTTGTCTTATGCCGACCTATGTACTGTGACGTCCAGCAAGTTAATGCTTTCCTGGTGTGTTGTGGCTTTAACTTTATGGAGACTTTCTAATTAGTGACAATATCAGGTTGTACGTTTGCTCGCTGAGCTGGTAGATTTGTTGTCAGACGTTTTGTCACCATGCTAGGTAACATCATCAGGGAGCCTCCAGTGAAGCACTGGTGTTCTGTCCCGCTTGCTATTTATCTGTTTCGGTTTGTTGTGGTGGGTGATATCACTTCCAGTTCTGTTTCTGAGCAGTGGGTAAATGGGGCCCAAGTCGATGGGTTTGCTAAGGAGTTCTAGTTTGAATGCCAGGCCTTTAGGAATTCCCATGCGTGTCTTTGTTTAGCCTGTCCCTAGGCATCATGGTAGCTCACAAACCTACCACCACACTGAAACAGCTCCTGATGAATTTAAAGGACCCCGTACCAACAACCAGCAGAATGATCATCAATGTACAACCTGATCCATAACCTGAGCTACAAATCTTCTCCAAAATCGCACACCGACAATATTGATGACATTTTCTATCCTTGCTTCAGCAAGAGTCTAAACCTTTCAGATATCAACACAAATACACAGGATACTATGTGACCGCATCATTTAGTGAAGGAGCTGGAGAGAATGAAATAGGAACCCCCTGAAAATCAAAACCAAAAGCAGTCAAGAAATCTCAAGAGCAGTCCTCAAAAATGAATCAACCTGTGCCTGATTTGTGGCCTCAAACTGCAGTTAGACAACAGATTCTGTATGGGTACAAGAGAATATTCTGCATGGTTCAGTATTTTGTCATTTGCAACTGAAGAAATTCCATAAATTGGCAGTGGATCCAGTTGAAGAATAATAAAACTGTCAAGCAAAATCTTAGATACTAACACATAGAGTTGGGAGGTCATGTTGTGGTTGTACAGGTCATTGGTTACAGGCCACTTTTGGAATACTGCATTCAATTCTGCTAGAGGAAGGATGTTGTGAAACTTGAATGGGTTCAGAAAAGATTTACAAGGATGTTGCCAAGGTCGGAGGTTTTGGGGTATAGGGAGAGGCTGAATAGGCTGGGACTATTCTCCCTGGAGCGTCGGAGGCCGAGGGGTGACCTGATATAGGTTCATAAAATCATTAGGGGCATGGATAGGGTAAATAGACAAGGTGTTTTTCCTGGAGTAGGGGAGTCCAAAACTAGAGGGCAGAGGTTTAAGGTGAAAGGAGAAGGATTTAAAAAGGGATCTGAGGGGCAACATTTTCACACAGAGAATGGTGCATGTGTGGAATGAGCTGCCAGAGGAAGTGGTGGAGGCTGGTACAATTATAGCATTTAAAAGGCATCTGGATGGGTAAATGAATAGGAAGGGTTTAGAGGGATATGGGCCAAATGATGGTAAATGGGACTAGATTACTTTAGGATATCTGGTTGGCATGGATGAGTTGGATTGAAGGGTCTGTTTCTACGCTGTACATCTCTATGACCCCATGAGATCCATTCTGACGAGATTTGGTAAGAGCCTCAGGTGATTTTAAGATATCTACTCTCATCTCTGATCCCTTTCGGAAAATTGGTGCTTGTGATCCTACAGCCTGCCCGGCCCATGCTGTTCATCCTGTTAGCTCAATCTCTGAAGAAAGACAAATCTGAATTTACATATCACCTTTCTCAACCTCAACCTTTCCCAAAAACTGTCTGACAACCAGTGAACTATTTCAGAAGCTAATGTTGGAAATGCGAATTAACATGTGCACAGCAAGCTTCCACAAGCAGTATTAAAATAAAAACAAGCAGGAGTCCAGTTTTAGGTGGAATAAATAGTAATCGTGACACGAAAGAGAATTCTCCAGCTCTTCTCTTTGTTAGGTCACCTGACAAGGCAGACGGGGGTCAGTTTAACAGCATCCTGTGCACTAGCAATCCAAATGATTGACTTAGTTTGGATTTACGGTCCCAGGTTACAACTGAGTGACATGGGGTCTTGTTAGACAATACTGTATAGTCGGAGGAGAGAGAGAGGGAGGGGGGGTTAAATTCAAGAGCTGTTAATTGAGAAGCTACACATTTTCATCTGCATGCCAAATCCTGAACCACAGTCCTGTCAATCAAGAATGTGCGGCTTTGAAAAAGTTCCCTTTCGTGTTTCTTGTCAGGATGTTTTTTTGTGGTCTCAGTCCCTCTGAATCAGTATGTCGGGCAAAGCTCAAACTACAGAGCTCAGCTTGATCAGTGCCTCATGAGTATTCCTGCTCAGAGCACCTCAGTAACATTCCAACTTCCTCAATCCAAGTATTCAATCTGACCTTCAGCAGCAGTTAATGTCGAACTGAATTCCAGCACTGTAAATTAGGGAACTTCAAAGAGCAACCCTTTCCACTTGGTCTCCAAGATGCAATGGATATTAAAAAACAATTCCCTGAAGCAATCAGATGGTTACTTGGTGGCCTCATGGAAAGGATATAGGGTAGGGGGAGGGGAGCTGCAGGAGGATGAATTTCTGCATTTTCATTACATCCTGTGAAACAGAATGTCTTCAGTCAAAATTGTAACATAGAAAATAATTCTGAGTGGGCTGCCTAAACTTTATCTTTCATTCTAAGATCTACTTTCTCTGAACATAAGCCAAGAATAGGGGCTCCAACATTGCTGACCACAGCCAGCATTAGTCACACAGTCCCACCAACTCACACTCACATACAAATCTGAAAACATATCACTGAACTGCTCCTTTGGAAAACAGGCTCGGTCTTTTATTAGTTCAAATTAGACACCAAACTATGGTTTAATTTCTAACAGTTTGAAGAGACAGTGTGTGTGACAAAAGTTCTGCTTTAATTTTCATTGCCCATACTCCTCACTGAATGTGCGAACACTATTTTTTGTTAGGAATTCTTTCAGCATGTCGGAACTACCAGGTGGAAAAGGACCAGAATCCATCCAGCTGTCCTCCTATTACCCTGCAATTAACATGATGGTATGCTACCAATAGTTGTGTATGCATTGGTCTATGACAGAGGTTGACAAGACAGGAGGGCTTACACTTTTACCCAAGTTGGTGTTGGAGGATTCTTTCCCCCTTCGGCTTTGAATAATATGTACAAATGTTGTTAACCAATTAGCTGCAGCACACAAAGCTTCTCATTCAACTGTACATTTAAACATGCAAAGTACTTTGCTATCAAAATACCATTGGCCTTCCCTGATAAAAGTGCTTCCTTACCACGTTTGTTGTATTTGGTGATGCTCCACGTTGCATTAATTGTGTCACAATATTTGCATGTCCCATGAACGCAGCGACATGTATAGGCGTGAGGCCAGACTGTGAAGAATAATAAGGTGTGTCACACAGAGATCACTCAACACGATTGTACAGCACTTCTGCTGCACAGGTAGTTATTGTACTACATACACACAAATACAGACGAATATCCACACAAACACATATCGACCAATATCCAACACAGCCACATACAGTCAAATACACTCTCAGACATATACAGATCCAGGTATACACATAAACACATACAGACCAATATGTACACAAACACATACAGACCCAATATGTACACAAACACATACAGACATGTACAGATCCAGATATACACACAAACACATTGAGACCAATATACACACACAAATACCTGCAGACCAAACATACACAAACACGTACTGACCAATACACAGACATGTACACATCTATATACACACAAACACTTTCAGACCAATACACACAGACACGTACTCACGAACACACATACACAAACACATACAGACCAATATATACATAACATGTACAAACCAATATACACTCAAAAACATGTGCAAACGAATATGCACACACAAACATATACAAAACAATATATGCAGAAAACACACACAGACCAATATACACAACTACTCAAACTTACTAATACATGCATGAACAGGCAGACAGACCAGCCCACACATACCATTACACACACTTACAGACATAGAGACTAGTAGGCCTACACGCCTACCCCAGACCACTAGAAATACAAGCACACATACAAACCAATACAAAAGCAAGCACATATACAGACTGATATATGCACACGTGAATGCATGTACCCACCAATATGTATGCGCACCCAAACCCAATGGATGTCAAAACACAACCATGCATCAATATACTCACACTAACACTATTTGTGTACTCTCCCACACAGTCACAAATAAACACAATCATAGATGCCCATGCATGCAAAATCAGAAACACAAATATATTGATGTATACAAAAATGTATTTGACCACTTATACAAAAGTGTGCATTCATACATACATGAATACACATGAGACAGGCACATTAATATATTGCAATGGCTGAAACTGACACCAATGTACATATATATGAAAACATGTATATACATTAATATTTCAATCTATATACACAGAAACATCCATATACAAATGCACACAAGTGGTTACATCAATACACAAAAATACAAACACAGAAACAAAAACTTCAATAAAGAAACAGACCCATCGATACTCGTACACAGAAACGTTGCTGTTACCTCAGTGACTGCCTGTATTGACGCTCCATACTTCAACAACAGATCCATTACTTTAATCCTGTTCTTCTTGCATGCGATATGAAGCGGGGTGAAACCATTCTGCAACACCAGTTCAAAACTTGTTCGTTATTCAATACCTTTCAACTGATCGCTTCAAGACAACAAGGCTGTTCTCTCTTTTATTAAGAGGTTTTTCTCCTAACACTGATTTGGACAGGACTGTAGCAGAGTAAAGTCAGTAGGAAGAGCTACAGGAGTAAACAGAGTTACACTGGGGCTAATGTGCTCCAGTCCACAGCATATTACAACAATATAACACCTCTATTAAGTAAATCCTCTCAAGGCACTGCATAACAGGCCAATGTCTCACTGAATCAAATATTGGGATACGTTACCAAAAACCCGATCGTAGTTTTAAGGAACAATATAAGGAAAGAGACTGAAAGTCGGAGGTGACTTGGAGCGGAGTATCTTTGTGGCTGAAGGCACACAGTGGAGAAAATTGATGATACAAACAGAACTTTGAGAAATTGTTGAACTCTCAAAACCACCGGCCTCTTATGGCATTTTTTTTCTGAGAACCTGAGGAGGGTTTCTGATCCTTTTCCCAGCTTCAAAACATCCCTCCGAAACTCCTTCAACTTGAGGGTCTGTTCCCTAGGACTCAACCTTTCTCACCAGCGCTCTCAGTCCCTCTCACACTGCTGATTCTTTCTCTACTCCTCAAGGTATCATTTACCTACTCGGGCGCCCTTCCTGCTTTCCGGGCCGAGCCCGCCCTCCCTTTTATTTGTTTAGAAATTGGAGCATTGACACGGTGCAAACAGAGACTTCATTGTTATGTGGAGAATTCCGTGCACTGAAGCTCGCTTGAAAAGGTAACCACTAACACTGTGCTCATCTTTAAACTCCTTCATAAACTGGTCACATCCATGGAGTGTAACTCTGGAGCCGTTTGGCCTTCCATTTCTGTCTGAAAATCCACAATGAATTTTTATATTTTAGTTTGTACACCATATCAGGTTGCTAATTAATGGGAAGCCCTTTGCGGGAGAGTTACTGATCTGGTCTCCACTGGCTTCTTTCATGACCACTTGCAGGCTCTATCCTTTTCCTTGCCCCGTTCTGAAACAGAGACCTCTCTTCACTGGAACAATTTGAAAACCTAGCTCATAGCTTGTGATAAAGCAACTTTGGATCCTGAGACTGCGAACGTCTCTCCCAACCCCCCACCTCAACTGCCTGTGTTAAAACAGTGACCTTTGTCACTCTGCAACCAAGTACCTTTAGACAAAAGACACTGGATGCATAAAATTCTTCAGCGAGTCACTGACAGCTAATTCCTGTTTCTCTTGGCCAGACATTGGAGTAATATTTATTAAATTCCACTAGCTGGCCTCAGCAGACCCTACACCACAGGGCAGCCAGGGCGAGTGCAAAGTGGTTTCCATAGCAACGCTTTCTCTTTGCACCTCCTAGAAACGTCTTAAAATGAACTTCTGCTTAAAAGTTGTACGGTTAACAGAAACCCAACACAAGGGTTCTCTTAGGGAGGCAAAATGTCCACTCACGTGACATCTCTTTCAAATTTTTAATAACATCTCAAAATGCTCCACGGCAACAACAAAAGCTAGCATTTGTATAGTGTCTTTAACGCAGCTAAATGTCTAAAGGGCATGATCCATTTTTGACACCAGCCAGGTGAAGCGTTATTCGATCTGATCAGACCAAGCTGTAAGTCAGAGAGGTTAAAGGGGTTAAGAGAGATCCAGGAGGATTAGGGAGGAAATTTTACAGCTTAGGACTCCACCAGCTGGAAACATGCGGATCCATTAAAATGGAGATGGTCAAGAAGCCAGAATCGCAGCGCCGCAAATATTCCAAAGGAGCATGGGGCTCAAGGAGATTGCAAAGATGGGGAAGGATAAGGCCATGGAGAGATTGGGAAACAGGATGGGAATTTTAACATTCAGGCACTGCACAACTAGGAGTCAATCTAAGTTAATAAAAACAGGGGTTATGGGGGAATCTTCTGTTGTGTAGTTGTTATTTGTACATAAGCCAGTTTATGGATGGTAAGGTTCTGTAAAGACCAATGATTTAAATTATCCACTGGGCAGTGGGAAGAGTTTTAGTTAGCCACTTGACTAAGGGCCAGAGTATGATGCAGAATAACATCAATAGCCTGGGTTCAAGCCCTGTACCTGTCAAGGTCCTTGATAAGACCCAGCCTCCTGATCTTGCTTCATGTCTGACATGGACTGATGTCCTTCAACTATGTTTTTCACTCCTTCCATGAGCTGTGGATGTTTCTGGAAAGACTGGACTTTGTAGTTTAAACTGCAGGCCATTTCAGAGGGCAACCAAGTGTGAACCACAGTGCTGTGGGGTCTGGAGTCACATCTAGGCCAGACCAGGTAAGGACAGCAGTGTCCTTCCCTGAAGGATTTTAGTGAACCAGTTGGGTTTTCATCACAAGTAAGTACAGTTTCACAGCCACAGTCACTCAGGCTAAGTTTGCATTCCAGAATTTTTCAAAAGTAATTCCACCTGTGGTGGATTTGGAAGTGCCCAGGTTTCCCTGACATTTACCAACGTTTCTGGATGACCAGCTCAGGGATATCACCATGGCAGCACCGTCTCCTTCTAAAACAATATAACTAGTTCTGAAGAAAATACACATTGGCCTTGAAATGTTAACTTTGATTATCTTTCCATGGAGGGTGAAAGACCTCTGATTTTCTCCAGCACTTAATATAACTACAGACATTATATACTATATTATGCTTCATATAACCACAGATATTATGTACTATATCATGCTTCATATAACCATGGATAATATATACCATATCATGTTTCATATAACCATTAATATTATATGCTATATCATGTTTCATATAACCACAGATATTATATAGTATATCATGTTTTATATAACCACAGATATTGAGAGAACAATGGTCAGGATATTTCTACCATCTTATCTTTTGCTCCCTCCAGACAGGTAGGAGAAAACATCGGTTTTCTGCTGTTAGAAACAGCGAGGAAGGAAGATTTGACAGTCACGACCCAAAGGAAAATCGGATAAACACGTAAAAAGGAAAGGTTTCTGAGGCTCAGGAGAAAGGGCTGGGGTTTTGGGGCTAATGGGATTGCGGTGTCAAAGAGCCAGAACAGGCACGATGGGCCGACTGGCCTTTGTGAAGGAGGCTCCTTTCTGTATGAACCCCCAGGGGGTGTTCTGCGGTCAGGCACAAGGGCTACTCACCAGTGCTTTGGCATTGGGGTTGGCCTTCTTCTCGAGCAGGACCTTGGCCACCTTGTAATGGCCGCAGTGCGCGGCCACGTGCAGTGCTGTCAGATAGTCGTTGGTCACATCATCAACGGGCACGTCGTGGAGGAGGAGCAGCTTCACCGAATGCAGGTGGTCTCCTTGCGTGGCCATGTGCAGAGGGGACAATCCGTTCTGATGGAGAACAAACAGGAAGTTTGTCGGAATACAAAGAAACTCACTCACTACATCCGTTTATTCCCCAGAATGTACAGCGTCGGTCTGTGCCATCCTTTATGATGCATACAAACATTCTCCTCTTCCTCTAAGCCAGCCAACAAAACCACCACCTACTGCCTTTCTACCTCACCTCAGTACCCCTCACATGTATCTGTTGCCACAGTAACTCCACATGGGGTCCTCAAGCCCAGCCCTTGATCAGAGACTCCCCCTGGGCAGTCACACGCCCAAAGATCAAACCTCACTCCGAGGAACGTGTGAATGCTGTCTGCCCCAATATCTGCCAGTCAGGCTGCATGACAAATGTAAATTCTCCAGTCACCCACTGCCACTGAACCGTCAGCTGATTTGATGGAAGAGCTGGCTGTGTAAATTAAAACCAGGCCACCGAAGTCAAAGGTAGTGACTGAATCCAGATGTGGATTAGCAAGGGGAGCATTCAACACGACATTTGCTCCTCACTCTAGAGCGAAATGCGATCCCTTGACCCAAGACTGAGCTTTACATAGTGCAAAGAAAAATCAGAGCGGAGGAGAGACACATCCTTAATTCACAGACACCTGAGAGTCGCAAAGAGACGGAAGCAATTAAACCAGGGAAAGAGCTGGAGTCCACGCAAAAAGGGAAATAACTGTATCAAATGTGCCTTCCTCCCTCAGTACTGGCACCCTCCTTATTTTTTCTGCCTGTTCTCTCTCCTGTCACCCTGGAAGCTTTGCTTTCAAATCGGGTGTTGCTTCACCAGATACAGCATGGATCTGTCACAGTTACTTCACCCAAGTCCATCTGTGAGCGCCAACAGTGAGAGTTGGCAGATCATTGCCATTGCGTCTCCAATGGACACTTGACACAAACCCATCCCAAAGCCTCAGTAAGATCGTGATGGGCTTTTAGTTTTGGACCATTGTTGAGAAGTCCACTGGTTGTCAATGGGAAGCTACATGGTGAAACAAAGGAATTGTACCACTGGGGCCTTCTCCTCCCAAGCTTCTGATCATATTTTTTCGATCATCCTCCCATCTGTATGTAAGCAGTGCACACACAAACACACCCACTGACCACTAACCTGTAACAGAACCTCAGTGAATTCTCCCCTTGCTAATCCAAGGCATCGATATATCCTTATTACCATCTCCTGGGGTCAGCAGACGACACTGGATCAAGGCACTAATTGACACTACCTACCAGGGATCATTAAAATGTCACCAACGTAAATAGAGGGACCTACCTATAAAAACTGGACATGACCTAAAGGGCAAACTATATCCGAAGATACAAACAGGCACTAATCTAACATCTTTTGGACGTACATTTTTACTTGGTTTCTCTTGCCAACGCACTGGAACGGGAGCTTCATGTCCGTGTTCACATTGTTGTTATTGCCATGCACGTTGGCACCCATTATCATCCTCACTCACTGCTCATCCCTTGCCACCCTGCCTTCCTCATACCTCCATTCTCTGTTTCCCACTCTGCTCCCCTCATTACTTCCCCTCTGCTGAGCGTTCTCTCGATTTGCCTCTCACTTGTCAGTCTGCCTCGCTGCTCTTCACCGGATTGCATCAGCTGGTGCACTCGCCACCATGCTCAGGGGGTCGAAGTAGAGGGGGCATAGTGAGGGCAACAAGATGGGCACGGGGCAGGGCAAGCCGCTTGGAGATATAATTGACATGTATCCAAAATGTTGTTCTTTTATATAGGCAATTCCCAGCAGCATCACTAGCAGGGGCATCGTAGGCACGGGCATCTTAGGCAGGGGCATCGTAGGTAGCGGCATAGTAGGCAGGGGCAGCGTAGGCAGGGGCATCGTAGGCAGGGGCAGCGTAGGCAGGGGCATTGTAGGCAGGGGCATCGTAGGCAGGGGCATCATGGGCATGGACATCGTAGGCAGGGGCATCGTAGGCAGGGGCATCATGGGCAAGGGCATTGTAGGCAGGGGCATCGTAGGCAGGGGCATCATGGGCATGGACATCGTAGGCGGGGCATCGTAGGCAGGGGCATCGTAGGCAGGGGCATCGTAGGCAGGGCATCGTAGGCAGGGCATCGTTGGCAGGGACATCGTAGGCAGGGGCATCGTAGGCAGGCGCATCGTAGGCAGGGGCATCTTTGGCAGGAACATCGTAGGCAGAGGCATCGAGGGCAGGGACATTGTAGGCAGGGACATCGTAGGCAGAGACATCGTAGGCAGTGACATCGTAGGCAGTGACATCGTAGGCAGTGACATCGTAGGCAGAGACATCGTAGGCAGAGACACATCGTAGGCATGGACAACGTAGGCATGGACAACGTTGTCGGGGCATCGTAGGCAGGGGCATTGTAGGCAGCGGCATCGTAGGCAGGGGCATCGTAGGCAGGAACATCGTAGGCAGGGGCAGTGCAGGCAAGGGCATCGTAGGCAGAGACAACGTTGGCATGGGCATCGTAGGCAGGGGCATCGTAGGCAGGAACATCATAGGCAGGCGCATCATAGGCATGGGCATCGTAGGCATGGGCATCGTAGGCAGGGGCATCGTAGGCAGGGGCATCGTAGGCAGGGGCATCGTAGGCAGGGGCACATCGTATGCAGGGGCATCGTAGGCAGGAGCATCATAGGGAGGGGCATCGTAGGCACGGGCATCGTACGCACCGGCATCGTAGGCAGGGACAACGTTGGCATGGGCATCGTAGGCAGGGGCAGCGTAGGCAGGCACATCGTAGGCAGGGACAATGTTGGGATGGGCATCGTAGGCAGGGGCATCGTTGGCATGGGCATCGTAGGCAGGAACATTGTAGGCATGGGCAGCGTAGGCAGGGACATCGTATGCATAGGAATCGTAGGCAGAGGCATTATAGGTACGGACATCGTAGGCAGGGGCATCGTAGGCAGGGACATCATGAGCATGGGCATTGTAGGCAGGTGCATCGTAGGCAAGGACGTCAATGGCAGGGGCATCGTAGGCGGGGCAACGTAGGCATGGGCATCGTAGGCAGGGCAGCGTAGGCAGGGACATCGTAGGCAGGGGCATCGTAGGCAGGGGCATCTTTGGCAGGAACATCTTAGGCAGAGGCATCGAGGGCAGGGACATTGTTGGCAGGGGCATCGTAGGCAGTGACACATCGTAGGCAGTGACACATCGTAGGCAGTGACATCTTAGGCAGAGACATCGTAGGCATGGACAACGTAGTCGGGGCATCGTAGGCAAGGGCATTGTACGCAGGGACATCGTAGGCATGGGCATCATAGGCAGGCGCATCGTAGGTATGGGCATCGTAGGTATGGGCATCGTAGGCAGGGGCATCATAGGCAGGCGCATCGTAGGTATGGGCATCATAGGCAGGGGCATCATAGGCAGGGGCATCGTAGGCAGGGGCATCGTTGGCAGGGACCTCATAGGCAGGGGCATCGTAGGCAGGAACATCGTAGGCACGGGCATTGTAGGCACAGGCATCTTAGGCAGGAGAATCGTAGGCACGGACATCGTAGGCAGGGGCATTGTAGGCAGGGGCATCGTAGGCAGGAACATCGTCGGCATGGGCATCGTAGGCATGGGCATCGTAGGCAGGGGCATCGTAGGTACGGGCATCATAGGCACGGACATCGTAGGCAGGGGCATTGTAGGCAGGGGCATCGTAGGCAGGAACATCGTAGGCAGGGGCATCGTAGGCAGGGGCATCGTAGGTACGGGCATCATAGGCACGGACATCGTAGGCAGGGGCATTGTAGGCACGGGCATCGTAGGCAGGAATATCGTAGGCATGGGCATCGTAGGCAGGGGCATCGTAGGCAGGGGCATCGTAGGCGAGGCATCGTTGGCAGGGGCATCAAAGGCAGGAACATCGTAGGCAGGGGCATCGTAGGTACGGGCATCATAGGCAAGGACATCGTAGGCACGGACATTGTAGGCACGGACATTGTAGGCAGTGGCATCATAGGCAGGGGTTGCGTAAGCAGGGGCAGCGTAGGCATCGGCATTGTAGGCAGGCACATCGTAGGCAGGGGCATCTTTGGCAGGAACATCGTAGGCAGGGGCATCGAGGGCAGGGACATTGTAGGCAGGGACATCGTAGGCAGGGGCATCGTAGGCAGAGACACATCGTAGGCAGAGACATCGTAGGCATGGACAACGTAGTCGGGGCATCGTAGGCAGGGGCAGGGCAGGCAGGGACATCGTAGGCAGGGACATCGTAGGCAGGGGCATCGTAGGCGAGGCATCGTTGGCAGGGGCATCAAAGGCAGGAACATCGTAGGCAGGGGCATCGTAGGTACGGGCATCATAGGCAAGGACATCGTAGGCACGGACATTGTAGGCACGGACATTGTAGGCAGTGGCATCATAGGCAGGGGTTGCGTAAGCAGGGGCAGCGTAGGCATCGGCATTGTAGGCAGGCACATCGTAGGCAGGGGCATCTTTGGCAGGAACATCGTAGGCAGGGGCATCGAGGGCAGGGACATTGTAGGCAGGGACATCGTAGGCAGGGGCATCGTAGGCAGAGACACATCGTAGGCAGAGACATCGTAGGCATGGACAACGTAGTCGGGGCATCGTAGGCAGGGGCAGGGCAGGCAGGGACATCGTAGGCAGGGACATCATAGACAGGAGCATCGTAGGGAGGGGCATCATAGGAAGGGGCACTGCAGGCAGGGACATCACAGACAGGAGCATCGTAGGGAGGGGCATCATAGGAAGGGGCATCGTAGGCACGGGCATCATACGCACCGGCATCGTAGGCAGGGACAACGTTGGCATGGGCATCGTAGGCATGGACAACGTAGTCGGGGCATCGTAGGCACAGGCATCATAGGCATGGGCATCGTAGGCAGTGGCATCGTAGGCAGGGGCAGCGTAGGCAGTGGCATCATAGGCAGTGGCATCGTAGGCAGGGGCAGGGTAGGAATGGGCATCGTAGGCAGGAACATCGTAGGCACGGACGTCATTGGCAGGGGCATCGTAGGCGAGGCATCGTAGGCAGGGGCATTGTAGGCAGGTGCATCGTAGGCACGGACGTCATTGGCAGGGGCATCGTATGCGAGGCATCGTAGGCAGGGGCATTGTAGGCAGGTGCATCGTAGGCACGGAAGTCATTGGCAGGGGCATCGTAGGCAGGAACATCATAGGCAGGGGCAGCATAGGCAGGGGCAGCATAGGCAGGGGCAGCGTAGGCAGGGGCAGCGTAGGCAGGGGCAGCATAGGCAGGGGCAGCATAGGCAGGGGCATCGTAGGCAGAGGCATCGAGGGCAGGGACATTGTAGGCAGGGGCATTGTAGGCAGTGACATCGTAGGCAGTGACACATCTTAGGCAGTGACATCGTAGGCATGGACAACGTAGTCGGGGCATCGTAGGCAAGGGCATCATAGGCAGGGACATCGTAGGCACAGGCAACATAGGCAGGCGCATCGTAGGCACGGGCATCGTAGGCACGGGCAACGTAGGCAGGGACATCGTAGGCACGGGCATCATAGGCAGGGACATCATAGGCACGGGCATCATAGGCAGGTGCATCGTAGGCACGGGCATCGTAGGCAGGGACATCGTAGGCACGGGCAACGTAGGCAGGGGCAACGTAGGCAGGGACATCGTAGGCATTGGCATCATAGGCAGGGACATCGTAGGCACGGGCATCATAGGCAGGGGCATCGTAGGCACGGGCATCGTAGGCACGGGCAACGTATGCACGGGCATCGTAGGCAGGGGCTTCATAGGCAGGGGTATTGTAGGCAGGCGCATCGTAGGCATGGGCATCGTAGGCTGAGCATCGTAGGCGCGGCATCATAGGCAGGGGCATCGTAGGCAGGGGCATCGTAGGCGGGGTATCGTAGGCACGGGCATCGTAGGTACAGGCATCATAGGCAGGGGCATCGTAGGCAGGGGCATCGTAGGCGGGGCATCGTAGGCGGGGCATCATAGGCACGGGCATCATAGGCACGGGCATCATAGGCACGGGCATCGTAGGCGGGGCATTGTAGGCGGGGCATCGTAGGCACGGGCATCGTAGGTACAGGCATCGTAGGTACAGGCATCGTAGGCACGGGCATCATAGGTACAGGCATCGTAGGCAGGGGCATCGTAGGCGGGGCATCGTAGGCACGGGCATCATAGGCAGGGGCATTGTAGGCGGGGCATCGTAGGCACGGGCATCGTAGGTACAGGTATCGGAGGCACGGGCATCGTAGGCAGGGGCATCGTAGGCAGGCACATCGTAGGCAGGGGCATCGTAGGCATGGACAACGTAGTCGGGGCATCGTAGGCACAGGCATCATAGGCATGGGCATCGTAGGCAGTGGCATCGTAGGCAGTGGCAGCGTAGGTACAGGCATCGTAGGCACGGGCATCGTAGGCATGGGCATCGTAGGCATGGGCATCGTAGGCAGGGACAACTTAGGCGGGGCATCGTAGGTATGGACATCGTAGGCAGGCGCATCGTAGGCTTGGGTAATGTAGGCAGGGGCATCGCAGGCAAGGGAATCGTTGGCAGGGACATCGTAGGTATGGACATCGTAGGCAGGCGCATCATAGGCTTGGGTAATGTAGGCAGGCGCATCATATGCATGGGCATCGTAGGCAGGGGCAGCGTAGGCAGGGACATCGTAGGCAGGGGCATCGTAGGCAAGGACATCGTAGGCAGGGGCATCGTAGGCAGGGGCAGCGTAGGCCGGGGCAGCATAGGCACAGGCATCATTGGCAGGGACATCGTAGGCATGGACATCGTAGGCAGGGGCATCGTAGGCAGGGACATCATGGGCAGGGTCATCATGGGCAGGGACATCATGGGCACGGGCATCGTAGGCAGGGGCATCGTAGGCAGGAAATTCGTAGGCATGGGCATCGTAGGCAGGGGCATCGTAGGCAGGGGCATCTTTGGCGGAACATCGTAGGCAGAGGCATCGAGGGCAGGGACATTGTTGGCAGGGGCATCGTAGGCAGTGACACATCGTAGGCAGTGACATCGTAGGCAGAGACACATCGTAGGCAGAGACATCGTAGGCATGGACAACGTAGTCGGGGCATTGTAGGCATGGGCATCGTAGGCAGGGACAGTGCAGGCAGGGACATCGTAGGCAGGGACATCGTAGGCAGGGACATCGTAGGCAGGGGCATCGTAGGCAGGGGCATCGTAGGCAGGGGCAGTGCAGGCAGGGACATCGTAGGCAGGGACATCGTAGGCAGGGACATCGTAGGCAGGGGCATCATAGACAGGGGTATTGTAGGCACGGGCATCGTAGGCACGGGCATCGTAGGCACGGGCATCGTAGGCACGGGCATCGTAGGTACAGGCATCGTAGGCATGGGCAACGAAGGCAGGGGCATCATAGGCACGGGCAATGTACGCACGGGCATCGTAGGCATGGACATCGTAGGCAGGGACAACTTAGGCATGGGTATTGTAGGCATGGGCATCGTAAGCAGGGACAACTTAGGCATGGGTATTGTAGGCAGGGGCATCGTAGGTATGGACATCGTAGGCAGGCACATCGTAGGCATGGGCATCGTAGGCAGGGACAACTTAGGCGGGGCATCGTAGGTATGGACATCGTAGGCAGGCGCATCGTAGGCTTGGGTAATGTAGGCAGGGGCATCGCAGGCAAGGGAATCGTTGGCAGGGACATCGTAGGTATGGACATCGTAGGCAGGCGCATCATAGGCTTGGGTAATGTAGGCAGGCGCATCATATGCATGGGCATCGTAGGCAGGGGCAGCGTAGGCAGGGACATCGTAGGCAGGGGCATCGTAGGCAAGGACATCGTAGGCAGGGGCATCGTAGGCAGGGGCAGCGTAGGCCGGGGCAGCATAGGCACAGGTATCATTGGCAGGGACATCGTAGGCATGGACATCGTAGGCAGGGGCATCGTAGGCAGGGACATCATGGGCAGGGTCATCATGGGCAGGGACATCATGGGCACGGGCATCGTAGGCAGGGGCATCGTAGGCAGGAAATTCGTAGGCATGGGCATCGTAGGCAGGGGCATCGTAGGCAGGGGCATCTTTGGCGGAACATCGTAGGCAGAGGCATCGAGGGCAGGGACATTGTTGGCAGGGGCATCGTAGGCAGTGACACATCGTAGGCAGTGACATCGTAGGCAGAGACACATCGTAGGCAGAGACATCGTAGGCATGGACAACGTAGTCGGGGCATTGTAGGCATGGGCATCGTAGGCAGGGACAGTGCAGGCAGGGACATCGTAGGCAGGGACATCGTAGGCAGGGACATCGTAGGCAGGGGCATCGTAGGCAGGGGCATCGTAGGCAGGGGCAGTGCAGGCAGGGACATCGTAGGCAGGGACATCGTAGGCAGGGACATCGTAGGCAGGGGCATCATAGACAGGGGTATTGTAGGCAGGGGCATCGTAGGCACGGGCATCGTAGGCACGGGCATCGTAGGCACGGGCATCGTAGGTACAGGCATCGTAGGCATGGGCAACGAAGGCAGGGGCATCATAGGCAGGGGCATCGTAGGCACGGGCAATGTACGCACGGGCATCGTAGGCATGGACATCGTAGGCAGGGACAACTTAGGCATGGGTATTGTAGGCATGGGCATTGTAAGCAGGGACAACTTAGGCATGGGTATTGTAGGCAGGGGCATCGTAGGTATGGACATCGTAGGCAGGCACATCGTAGGCATGGGCATCGTAGTCAGGGACATCGTAGGTATGGACATCGTAGGCAGGCGCATCGTAGGCTTGGGTAATGTAGGCAGGCGCATCATATGCATGGGCATCACAGGCATGGACATCATAGGTAGGGGCATCGTGGCAGGGGCATCGTAGGAGGGACATCGTAGGCACTGACATCGTAAGCACGGACTTACGATGCCCCTGTCTACGATGTCCGTGCCTACGATATTCGTGTCGACGATGCCCCGCCTATGATGTTCATGCCTACGATGCCCATGCCTACGATGCCCGTGCCTACGTTGTCCCTGCCTACGATGTCCATCGTAGGCATGGACATCATAGGCATGAACATCGTAGGCACGGACATCGTAGGCACGGTCATCGTAGGCAGGGGCATCGTAGGCAGGGGCATCGTAGGCAGGGGCATCGTAGGCAGGAACATCGTAGGCAGGGGCATCGTAGGCAGGGACATCGTAGGCAGGGGCATCGTAGGCAGGGGCATCCTAGTCAGGGGCATCACAGGCGCTGCAAGCCTATGTACTTCCCTTGCTGCAAATACAGTCTAAAGTTCAACAGGAAAACAGTGGGAGCAGGGTCTTCAGCACCAACATGCCCAGCCAAATCAAATCCTTACTCTTTCCTGTATAGAATTTTGCCTTAACCTTGCTGATTTATGATACAGGCAATCTGGGACACTTGGGCTGCTGGGATCCTGGGAGGATCCTGGGCGCAGCATGCCAACCGCAGTAAGATGACAGCAGGGTTTGGGCCCAGTTGATAAGTTTTGGCATTGGAATGCTTTTTTGGCATTGGAAGGCTTCTCCAAAAAACATCGAAAATAGGAACAAGCGTAGGCCATTCAGCCCTTCAAGCCTGGCCTGCCATTCAATGTGATCAATCATCCAACTTAATACCCTGTGTTCCCATTTCTCCCCATATCCTTTGATCTCTTTTGCCCTAAGAACTACAATCAGATTGGCATCAGCTGATCAGAGTATACCATACCTAATAGTGTACACAGGGATCAAGTGACCCGGAGGAAGCTTTAACAACATTCACCAGTATCACTTGCCGTTTATCCTGTTCCAGATAAGGCAACACTGAATTACACAGTTTCAATAACTATTTCAAGACATGACCTGAAGCAAAGAAAACCTGACACCTTGCTTCAGACCCATTGTTTGAGCGAAATACCTTTGTCTTGGAAAGAATTGGAGCTCCACGATCGAGTAACATTTCCACCACCTGCTCATGCCCGCTCCTTGCTGCACAGTGGAGGGGGGTCAGGCCATCCTGGCAGAATAAAAAAGGAAGCCATTTTGTCAGGTTTCGTGTCAGTACTTTGTCGCTTTAACCTCCACCCCTGGGTTCCAACATGCACTGGCTGGAAAGAAAGCTGCGAGTTAATTAGCTCCTCCTTTCCATTACTTCTTTGCTTTTCCCTCCAGATACTGAAAAGGGGACAAATAACCTGACAAAGCAGCTCACTCACCAGCAGTTCTCCAAATATTATGTGTAACTAATGCAAAGACATGCATTAGACTGTCTGTGAGTATTACAGATCACATCCAGCATTGTTAATGGTTGCAGTGTTTAAGAAAACATGGAGACTAGCCCACTCTGAATAAAGATGCTGTTTATTTTTGTGGCAAGATTACTTTGATTTGAATGGGCTGGTTCTTCTTGTTGTATACTTGTTATATAATCGAGCAAGCAAATCAATGAGAGTTTGTAAAATGTATTTCACAATCTCAGGGCACCCCCTTGCAGCGAGATCTTAACAGACAGTCACTGCTGGAATGTACGAAAAGGGAACCCACTTAGGCTTCCACACAATGATGCAATAAATCTGCTTGTTTAGCTGAGAAGCCTTGACTAACAAATCTGTTCCTCCAGAAAGAGGGTCAACAGATTTCTTTGCATCCAGCTGCAATAGCGGTTTATGTGTGTGTATAAATGAGGTGGGGGGTGGTGGGGGTTTGGGATCTTGCCTCTGTACTGTCCCAAGCACAGCCTTCTGAATCAGAGGCAAGGACACTTGCTCACTGAGCTGCAGCCGACGCTATTCAGGACAAAGAGACGGGTTCCACCATCTCACTCCTGCTGACCATATTTGAGAACTGGCATTCAACATCAAGTGAACATTTGCCATGCCACGTGTGCATCTCCTGGTGTGTAGAGGTCGCATCAAGAGAATCCTGGGCCTAAGCCCAGGTTATTTGAAAGTATTTCAGTTATTTGAAAGTATTTTATTGTTCTTATGGTTACACTTCAGGCAGCATGCTCCTGGTGCAGTTGGGGCTGGGCAGATTCAGGGACCTCCCGCTGGGCATGCTGTCAGGACTGGATGAAGCTGCCACTAATACATCCAGGCAGTGGGCCATGGAGGAAATCACATTAAGCTGCCAAAGGCTTTCAGAGATTCTCCAGGGCTTTGTGGTAAGTCACAATTCCCTTGTTTGTGATTATTATCTGTGCCCAAACCTCTCAGACCAGTGATTGGGCATTGGGTTTAACATGGAACCCAGTGCTGTTACAGACCAGTGATTGGTCATTGGGTTTAACAGGGAACCCAGTGCTGGTACTGATCAAGGATTGGTCATTGGGTTTAACATGGAACCCAGTGCTGTTACAGACCAGTGATTGGTCACTGGGTTTAACATGGAACCCAGTGCTGGTACAGACCAGTGATTGGTCACTGGGTTTAACATGGAACCCAGTGCTGGTACAGACCAGTGATTGGTCACTGGGTTTAACATGGAACCCAGTGCTGGTACAGACCAGTGATTGGTCACTGGGTTTAACATGGAACCCAGTGCTGTTACAGACCAGTGATTGGTCACTGGGTTTAACATGGAACCCAGTGCTGGTACAGACCAGTGATTGGTCACTGGGTTTAACAGAGATCCCAGTGCTGGTACAGACCAGTGATTGGTCACTGGGTTTAACAGGGAACCCAGTGCTGGTACTGATCAAGGATTGGTCACTGAGTTGAACAGGGAACTCAGTGCTGGTACTGACCAGTGATTGGTCACTGGGTTTAGTTGCCAGTGGAGAACCACTGCGGCTGATTTTTTTAAAAAGAGAATCATGATGGTGAATCAAGTGAGTCCTAAACACATTCACAATTTATTTGTCTCTGTTAAGCTTTCAAAAATGTATACTCACTGCTTTCTGTGAGGGTTGGTTGTGGAAACCGCTGTTGGGAGTTGCCGACTTACCCTAGTCTTGGCTTCAATTTGGGATCCTCGGTCCAGAAGAAGTTTGACCATGTTGGCATTCCCTCTCTTCGAGGCCACGTGAAGTGGAGTGATGTCATTCTGAGGGGGAGAATAACCTTTCAATCAAATTGGCATGTCGGTGTAACAAAGTGACCAATACCAGAAATGCAGCCCACATTGGAACGATAACACACTTCGGCATAGTGTGCAGCCTGCACAGAATTCACATCCTCTTACAACATCCACACAGTGGCCATTTAATCTGTCCAATCATGAAGACAACAGCAAAAACTTCAGTCAAAATGTCCTTGACAAGTCCATAAAAACCTAAAAGAAAACCTGTGGATGCTGTAAATCAGCAACAGAAGCAGAAATTGCTGGAAAAAACTCAGCAGGTCTAGCAGCATCTGTGGAGAGAAATCAGAGTTAATGTTTTGGGTGACCTGAAACGCAGATGCTGCCAGACCTGCTGAGCTTTTCTGGTAATTTCTGTTTTATTATTGGCAATTCCTGGTTCAGTTCTCCAATTTCCTGAAGCTATGTGTATTCATATGTGGAATAATTAGTAATGACCATACATTTACAATGAGCACTCAATTCATTTGTACAAATAGCTCAAATTTAAGGTTATCTTCTCTTGCTATGGATTCTGGGGGAATTGTTTCATTTTAAGCTCCCTATCAAATCCCTTAAGCATTCTTAACCCCCCAGTGAGACCTTCTGTTTTTTGGGGAATGCACGCTATATCAACAGAATCAGATGCTGGTGTAGTAGTCAGGTCATTGAACCAGAGGTATTCTGGGATACAGGTTTGAGTCCCATCACACTCAACTCATGAAATTTTAACTCAACATACAAATTCTGGAATTGAAAGTTAAGCTCTGAAACAGTCATACCACAAGATGGTTATTGAAGAGAAACATCGCTTTCACAAATGCCCTTAGGCCCAAGAGCCTGGTGACCTCCAGAAAGCAGAAATGAATGGATGAGAAAGAATCTGGGAAACCCCTCTTTTATCTGTTGGGTTGCTTCCTTCACAGGGACCTCAACTTCCTGAGGTGAACAGGGGCGTAGTGACCGGAGAGAGGGGGCAAATTTATCTTCAGTCCTTTAGTTCAAGGACATCACCCCATTCACTGAGGCTTTAAGCCTGTCCTTGTTCCAATTCCTGACTCCCCCCCCCCCCAGGATATAATGGGTAGTGTTGGGGTGGGCAGCTCAGTACCACGGGATATGAAATCTGTCACACTCTCTCCTTGTGCCCTTTAGCACGTGAGCAATTCAACCATGGGGATCTTGTACCATCCCACCTTGAGGTTTTTTGAGCTTTCATTATCTTTGCAAAGGTACAAGTTGGAAGGTGCACGTTCAAACTCTAAAAATGTTGCATGTTTTCTTTCAAAAATAAAAATGATTAAAGTTGTTTTTGGCAACAGTGGCCTTGAAGCTGTCAAGATTGTTGTGAGAACCCAACTGGAACACTGACATCCTTCTGGTTGGGTCTGCCTGGCTTGGTTGATATATTATTCTGATCACACATCAACATGGCTGACCCTTAAACAAACACAGGGAATGCAGGAGAAACTCAGCAGGTCTGCAGAGAGAGAAACAGAGTTAGCATTTCGAGTCCCCGTAGGTCTTTTCTTCAGAACTGAGTTGTATCAAAACTGCACCTAATGGTTCACGGAGGCAGCTCACTTTCTCAAGAGCAATGGATAAACAAATTACGGGCAATAAATGTGTTGGAATTCCTAGAATTGAATAAGGACAAGTGCTTTCTTTAATCAATATTGCATTTGATTCTCTCATCTGACCCACGCCCGATCAGCAGGATGGTCAAATAAATCACCTGACCTATGTGACCAAACAGTCAGGGTCAGGGTGTACCTGCACACCAACAGTGTCAAGAGATCAGAGGTGTGGCCCTGTCAAGAAAATGGACCCCTGACCATTCCTCTAATTCAACTGTGCATTTTTGACAGGAACATTGTGGTTGGAGGATGAAGGTAGGATTATTTCAACCAATGAACTGGTGAAGAGTACTTCCTCGAAACCAACATTCCAGGAGCAGTTAGAACTTGTTTCTAGTAGATTCAGATAGGAGGCATGGAACCTCAGTCCCTCCTGTTCTTATCTGTCAGCCAGGACTTCCTGATTGGACCAGGTTAACAGCCCCAATCAGGGAACTCATACTCTATACCTGGATGACCTCGTTACAATCACTACAGCACAATTGGGGTGAACGGTCTCATTTTGAGCCTAACAATTTGGTGATTCTCTGCGATTATCCAACATTCAAAATGGCCACTGACTTGGGTGTGATGGCAGGCCAGAGGGTGCACCAGCATCCTGCACGCACCAATGTCATCATCATCATCAGCACACATGCTCTTCTTGAGGGGTCTGGGGAGCTGAGGTTCTGACTGGAGCAGAGAGCACCAGAACTTGGTTATTCTGCAGGAAGCAGCTTCCATCTTGCTCAGGGGCGGGGCCAAGTAGGCAGGGGAGGGGCCCTGCCAGGATGAGGCAGCCATTGGGGCACTGGGAGAGATGGGGAAGGAAAGAAGAGAGAGAGACACACTTCAAAGGCCCCTTTGCTGTGCTGGGGCCTTGGCTTTACATCCTGTAGCTCCGTCCTTCACCGACCATCACCTGAGATTGGTGCCAGTTTTCTCTCTGCCCCACGCGGAGCTGGCAATATTAAGAAAACAACAGCACACGCTGACTCAGATGCTATTCTAATAACCAGTAGATTTTCTCCATGACTGGTCCCTGGAAATTAATCTTCATTTCCTGGAGAATACAGGGCAATCCCATAGGCCCAAAGTCATAATTTCCTTCCAACAACTGAAAACACAGCACATCATGTCTCTGATTAATCGAATGCCGTATCCCTCAACACTCAAGCGACACACATGGCAACTGAGTAGATTTACCTTGCTCCACCAAATTATCTGTCACACCTTTACTACACACTGTCAATTGCTTTGTGGACATTTCCCATTCAATGACATCCTCATCTGTCATGGTAGTGGCAGACTCTGGCCATGAGGTGGAGTGCTTTTCAGAAACATCGCATCCAATCCTCTGGATGTACTTTACATACACACACACGCATCATAAAATCATACAGCATGGAGACAGGCTATTCAGTCCAACCAATCCATGCTGACCATAATCCCAAACTAAACTAGTCCCACCTACCTGCACTTGGCCCATATCCCACTAATGGATTAGTGGTGCTGGAAGAGCACAGCAGTTCAGGCAGCATCCGAGGAGCAGTAAAATCGACGTTTCGGGCAAAAGCCCTACCATATCCCACTAAACCTTTCCTATTCGTGTACTTATCCAAATGTCTTTTAAAAGTTGAAACTGTACCCACATCCACCACTTCCTCAGGAAGTTCATTCCACACACGAACCACTCTGCATAAAAAGCGTTTGCCTCTCCTGTCCTTTTTTAAGTCATTCTCCTCTCAGTTTAACAATATGCACCCTAGTTTTGAACTCCCCCATCCTCGGGAAAAGGCACCTACCATTACCTCAATTTACACCTCTCATTATCTTATAACCTTCTAATTGGTCACGTCTCAATCTCCTACACTCCAGTGACTAACACCCCAGCCTTTCTAGCTCTTCCTTATAACTCAAGCCTTCCAGTAACACCCTCATAAAACTCTTCTGAACCCTCTCCAGCTTAATAATATCCTTCCTATAACAGGGCGACCAGAAATGGACACTGTATTCCAGAAGAGGCCTCACCAATGTCCTGTACAACCTCAACATGACTTCTCAACCTCTATACTCAAAGGACTGAGCAATGAAGGCAAATGTGTCAAATCCCTTTCTAACCTGCGTAAAGAAAAGTGATGTTAATCAACTGACAGTGAGCAACACCACAGTCACTGCACCAGCATTTAAGGAAATGATATTGTCTCACACCACATGTCACTAAGGTACAAGAAAGAACAAACGCATTACTTCTTCAGCTTGAGATTTACAGGGGAGAGGGATAAATACGAAGAACGTGCAGTAGAAACATAATGCAATTGGAAGATGTTAGATGATAACTTGAGACCTTACCCTGGCTGTGAAATCCACAGCAGCACCTCGATTCAGTAACAGGGTGGCAATGTTGATATTTCCATAGTGAGCAGCTATATGGAGCGGGGTAAAACCACTCTGAAAGAAAGAAAAGATTTTGAGCTTTTTGTCCTTGTCATATTGTCGCAGGCCAACCTCAAAAGGCACTTCATTTCACCCAAAGCTTCTCAGCGGTTGCTGGTTAGTTGAGGCTTTGCGCTTAACCCCAAGAGAAACGAAGACAACTCTCTGCAACATGCCACATCCACAACATCTCACACCCAGGGCATCCAGGCTTCCTACTGCTACACGCAGCCACTGGGGCTTTGCACTGACTCGGCTGAGTCAGCATGCTCGACATCCCGAGCCTGAAGGACACCTGCACTGTTAAGATAGGATGAGCACCAAATCTAAACCAGGGACACACATCCATAGGGATTCTCCACATCTCCCCGCAGCAGCATGGGGGTGGTGCTGTGGTGATAATGTAACTGGAACTAAGAATCCAACAAGGCAAAAGTGGGTACTGCAGATGCTGGAGATCAGAGTCAAGCTTAGAGTGGTGCTGGAAAAGCACAGCAGGTCAGGCAGCATCCGAGGAGCAGGAAAATCGATGTTTCAGGAGGAGCCCTTCATCACGAATAAGCCTCATTCCCATGAAGGGCTTTTGCCTGAAACATTGATTTTCCTGTTCCTTGAAGGGTGCCAGACCTGCTGTGCATTTCCAGCACCACTCTAAGCTTGACTCTAAGAATCCAACAATCCAGGTTCAAATCCCAAGATGCAGCTGCTGGGATTTAATGTCAATGATTTTAAAAATGTCGGAATGTAAAGCTAGTTATAGTATGGCTAACCTTGAAACTTGTCATCAACTGTTACAGAATCCCTCTGGTGTGGAAGCAGTCCATCTGGCCCAACAAGTCCACACTGACTTTCTGAACAGCATCCCACCCAGACCCACCGCACTACCCTATCCCTGCATTTCCCGCGGCTAATCCACCCAGCTTGCACATCCCTGGACTCTGGGAGGAAACCGGAGCACCCAGCGGAAGCCCACGCAGACACGGGGAAAATGTGCGAACTCCACACAGACAGTCGCCCGAGGCTGGAATCGAACCCGGGTCCCTGGAGCTGTGAGGCAGCAGTGCTAACCACTGAGCCACCGTGCCATCCCAAAGTTGTCCTTGATGTTGGGGAGGTAGTGCTGCACTGGTGATGTCATTGCAGTAAAAACCTTAATCCTCTGGGGATATAGCTTTGAATCCCACTATGGCAATCAATAGAACTTGGGGATTCAGTGAAGCTAACCTAATGGTGACAGTAGATCATCATAAAAAACTGCCAGGGAAGGAAATCTGCCATCCTTACCCAGTCCTGGCCTACATGTGAAACATGTAAATATTTATTAAATATTCCAAAAGATATTCCAGTAAAACAGCAGTTGATCCAGTGGTGCCAACATCCCATGAATGTATCTTGAAAAACTTTGCAAACCTCCCAACCACACCAGAGGTGTGTGTGTGTTCGATAACAAGCTATCGCTGGGTAAGAGGTTTACACACAGCGGGCTAGATGTAAGCAGCCTTTGTTTGTGACGTAGATTTAAAAGGATCTCTGAAAACCTTCGACAGTGAAAGGCCCCTCTGTATGTACACAGGACAATTAACTCAGCCACCCCCTCCCCCAAGACTAAAAGCAATGCTAGTAAAAGAGTCCTTCTGCAAACTGAGCTACAGAATGCATCTCCTCATTTTCCATTCAGTTCCACACACTGGAATTCTCCAAGAGAATCACCCATGAATCCCAGCACACTGCACTGTTCATATTCTAATTCAGTGTCAGCTGCTTGTTTTTACATCCTTTAAAAAAAAATCAGAGTTGCATGACCGGATTTTATAAAATAAGTAATTGACCCTCAAAATCTTGGCCTGTGACGACTTGGAAATGAGCATTTTCAGGACGGAAACCATAAGAAACAGGGACTGGAGCAGGCCATTCGGCCCCTAGAGGCTGCTCTGCCATTCTATAAGATCATGGCTGATTCGACATTCCTCACATCCACTTTCCTGCCCTTTTCCCATAACCCTTGATTCACCGACTGATCAAGAATCTAACTATCGCAGCCCGGAATATACACAAAGACACTGTCCGCACAGCTCTCTGTGGCAAGGAGTTGCAAAGACTCTCAACCCTCTGAGAGAAGGAATTCCTCCTCATCTCAGTCTTAAACTGGCATCCCTTTATTCTGAGACTATAACCTCTGGTCCTCGACTCTCCCATGAGGGGAAATATCATTTCAGCATTTATCCGGTTGAACCCCTTAGGAATCTGATATATTTCAATGAGATCACCTCTCATTCTTCTAAACTTCAGGGAGGAGCATCCCCAAACTCTTTAAGCTTTGCTCATTTAGACAATCCCTTCATCCCCAGAGATCATCCGAGTGAACCTCCTCTGAACTGCCTCCAATGAAATAAAATCTTTCCTTGAAGAAGGGGACCTACACTGCTCACTGTATTCCTGATGTGGTCGCACCAGCCCCTTGCACTAACTCCTCCCCACTTTCATACTCCAACCCCCTTGAAATAAGGGCCAACATTTCATTACCCTTTCCGATTCCCTGGTGTACCTGGGTGTTAGCTTTCTGTGCTTTGTGCACAAGTCACTCCCAAGTCCCTTTGTGTTACAGCTTTCTGCAGTTTCTCTCTGTTTAAATAATACATCACAATCTTGAAGTTGACCCAAATTAAAGTGGGGAGAGATGTATAACAGGCAGCTCAAGTTATATCATCCAAAGTGAAGACTGTCCTCCCTAACACTAAATCCCATCGCCATATCTGCTACAAATAGGCCACTCAATTGAAAAGGACCTCTGGAAATGAACTAGGCATGAGACTTGTACTCTAACTGACTCAGCTACCGTGATCGCTAAATCCATCACCCAGAGTCTGGCTGGTCCTGGAGCATTACCAGCGAAAGGTTTTGAGTGATAATTCAACCTGTTGGCTCAGTGCGTCCATGCTGTGGCTTACAGCCAGTTTGGCTAGCTTATATTGGGAGCTCCTTGAAGGTGAGACTGACCCTTGCATTAACTGCAATGTCACGGAGACATAAGTGACTGCAGCTTTGATCCTGAAAGCTACAAATCCATCAGTGGGATCAGTCACCGTGGATTATATAACGTGTATGGAACGAGGATTGGGACTCACTCAACTGATCTTAAAGTCAAACCACACATTTTAAATGCATCACTTGCCTATGAGACCAAGCGTGCTTAAAGGGTCCAGGCCATCCCAATGGGCCATTCGGACAATGTGACACACAGTTCACTGTTGTTGAAGCCCATTCCCATTGAAAACTGTCTGCACAATACAGAATGTGGCAGACGTTAGCCAGTTATTAGCCTGTTCCATGGGATGCCATGGTGAAAACAGCCTGAATTACCCTCAGTTGTGATCTGCTGTTTGCCCAGCCAGAAACACGGGACAGCATGTACCCTTTAAGGGAGTGGCAAGAGAAAAGGGTGAAGACCCGAGTGACTCAAGAGCAGACATGCTTGATCAGGAGTGTCCGCGGATGCTGAAGCGAAAAGTATTTGAATCGCTAGGCCCGACCACCCATTTCTAAGCAATTTTCAACACTGACTGTCCTGATGCATTTGGATGTGGTCACACTTGGTAGGTAGTTCATCTCCATCACCGTACAGACAGGGCTCATCACCTCACAGGGTGGGGGAGTCGGGGGAGTGTTGATCAAGTGATTCAGAGCATGCAGCTACGACCTTGGTGCCCCCACACTACTGGAGGAACTGGGTGCATGTGCAGAAAATGTTCAGCGAGTCTCATAGCCATGCTTACTGTGGAGGGAGAAGGGGAGGGAGGTGGGTACAATAGACTGAGTTTAAGAGATGTGTCTGTGTCTTTTTTCTAAGGCTCTTGGAAGCCCATCTTTGCTGACACTTGCAGGATAAGTGTCATGCAGCAGCCTGAGATGTCAATCCCGGATGCACACTCGATCAGGGCTCTCTGCAGTTCTTGGAAATGTTAATCATAATCGCGTCTCGCAACGAACCCAGTCAAAGTCAATTCGCAATGACACGTTTTGGCATCTTTCAAACCAACAAAACTAGGAGGAACTCGAGCACACTTCTGTACCCAAAACGCCCAGATCCAACTGCAGAAAGCCCTGCGTGTTTTTCTTTTGATCTATTTCTCCGGATTTGGACATGCTACATTAACCGTTAAACTCTTCAAATCTAAGAATTAAAGCGTAGCCAGAAAAGAAAGAGAGGGATGAAGCAGCAGCAGCACAGAAGATTATGAGTGACTTGGCATATAACATATATACCTCTGTGGTCCTATTCACCATCATCTACGATAGCACATCAGGCAGAGAAAGAGAAGGAAAGAGAAATAAAGGATTAGTTCACCGACGGGCGAGGCCGTTCGTAAAGCCCTGGGATGACAAAAATGAAAAGAAAGCAGTGATCCAAGCAAAAATGGGAAGAACAGGCAGCAACACAATGAAGGAGAGGAGGGAGAAAACAAAAAAAAAATGGGGTGGAAGGGAAGGCACCTGAAAGGGGAAGAGGTTCTTTGCACAGCAAACTTTACATTGTCTGCTCTACTCTCTCAAATCAAAATATTTGAAGACAGTTTTGTCATTTTTGGAAGAGAAACAATCACAGATTCCTGTAAAACAAAGAGGTTGAGAAGGTTTACTTTACTGAGCCTCACTATAGGGTTGCCAGCTCTGGTTGGACACATTCCTGGAGATGTGACAACCTGACTTCCTGCCTCCCACAGCCCCACCCCTTTCCAGTTCATGTCAGTCATCACCAAACACAGCCACCTTGACAGTACAATGCCTTCCCAAGCCAATCGGAAACATTAGCCAATTAGGTGGTTGGAATTCTGCCACAAGCAAACTATTTCACGGCCTGATTAGTTGTCCCCTGGGTAAATCACAGCAGAATCCTGGGGTTAACTTGCAATTCCTGAACTCTCCAGTTCAGTCCTGGAGGATTGGCAACCCTACCTGGAGGGAACCCAACAACCAAAGAAAAAGACAAATCATGAAAGAAACAAAACCTTTTCTTGTGTTTGCAGAGGTACCTCTGATTGCGCTTCCTCAGTGGACAATGCAAATGTGAGGGGGCCAGGGGTTAGAAAAGGAACTCAGGGGTTACAGAGAGTGTCATGGGTTACAGAAAGGACCAGAGGGTGACAGTGAGGGTCATAGGTTACAGACAGTGTCAAGGGGTTACAATGAGGGTCAAGAGGTTACAAGGAGGGTCAAGGAATTACAGAAAGGATCACAAGGTGACGGTAAGAGTCATGGGTTATAAATAGATCAGGGGTTACAGAAAGAGTCAAGGGGTTACAGAGAGGGTCACGGGGTTACAACGGGGTCACGGGTTACAGTGAGGGTTGCGGGGTTACAGAGAGAGGGTCACAGGGTTACAGACAAGGTCTTGGAGTTACAGTGAGAGTCACGGAACTACAGAGAGGGTCACAGGTTACACTGAGGGTCAGGGATTACAGAGAAGGTCATGGGGTTACAGAGTGATGGTCACAGGGTTACAGAGAGGATCATGGGTTACAGTGAAAGTCATGAGGTTAGAGTGAGGGTCACGGGATTTAGGGCAGCACAGTGGCTCAGTGGTTAGCACTGCTCCCTCACAGCACCAGGGACCTGGGTTTGCTTCCACCTTGGGTGACTGTCTGTGTGGAGTTTGCACATTCTCCCCGTGACTGCATGGGTTTTCCCCCAGGTGCTATGGTTTCCTCCCACAGACCAAAGATGTGCAAGTTGGGTGGATTAGCCATGCTAAATTGCCCATAATGTACAGGTTTGTGCTGGCTAGGTGCATTGGCAATAGGAAATACAGGGGATGGGGCAGCCAGGTGGGTCTGGGTTGGATGCTCCCTGGAGGATGAGTGTAGACTTGATGGGCCGAATGGCTTGCTTCCAAACTATAGGGATTCTATGTGAGGGTTCTGGGTTACAAAGAGGACTTAGAGATTAGAGAGAGTCACTTGGACAAGGACATCTTCCCAAAGGAACATGGGGTGGAGGGGGATGTTCAAACTTAAAGCAAACACCAGGGAGAAGGTGGTGGTAGCTATTAGAATTAAAAACTGACAAGTACCTGGGACCAGATGGTTTGTGTCCTAGGGTCTGGCTACAGTCATACTAAAGGCATTGGTTATAATCTCGGAGAAAGTGAGGACTGCAGATGCTAGAGATCAGAGTTGAGAGTGTGGTGCTGAAAAAGCACGGCAGGTCAGGCAGCATCTGAGAGCAAGAGAATTCCTGATGAAGGGCTTGTGCCCAAAACGTTGATTCTCCTGCTCCTCGGGTGCTGCCTGACCTGCTGTGCTTTTCCAGCTCCACACTCTTGACATTGGTTATAATCTTCAAACACATAGATTCTGCAGGGGTCTAGCTGCCTGGGGAAGTAACTACTTTATTGACAGGAGGAGGAAGACAGGAAGCTCTTGGTTGGTTAGCCTAAAATCTGTCAGAGGGAATTTACTGGAATCCATTATTTAAGAGGTTATATCTACAAACTTAAAAAAAAGTCATAATATATTGAAGCAGAGTCAGTATAGCTGTGTGAGAGGGATAACTAATCTATTGTGAAGTTTTTTTTAAGGGAGTAACAGGCAGGGAAATCTGTCGATGTGGTGGACTTGAATTTCAAAAGGACTTTTGAATAGCAGTTACCTCAAAAGATTATTTTGGAAAATAAAAGCTCAGGGTCTGGGAGTTAATATTTTGACACACATGAAGGATTGGTTAGCTAACTGAACGCAGAGAGTTTGGGATAAAGTTGTCTTTTTCGAGTTGGCAACCTGGAACTCGAGGAGTGCCACAGGGATCAGTGCTGGGGCCACAATTTTTGAGCATATTTATCAACGACTTGGCTGCAGGACAGAATGTACAATAGCTGGAGGTGCTGACATTACCCAGAAAGATTGGAAAGTTGCTTATGAGGAGGAGGTGGGAGATTGACAAAGAAAAAGGATAAAGGCAGGTTGAGTGAGTGGGCAAACATTTGGCAGATGAAGCATAATGCAGGTAAAGTGAATTTGTCCGCTTTGGGAGCAGGAATTGAAGATTAGGCTGCAGTGTTCAGTTATGAAGGGACACTGGGCAAGCTGGGGCTGTTTGCTGCGCTTTTCCAGCACCATACTCCCGACCCTGATCTCCAGCATCTGCAGTCCTCACTTTCTCCTGATTATCATTAGGTCAGAGGAGACTGGGAGAAAGTGAGGACTGCAGATGCTGGAGATCAGAGCTGAAAAATGTGTTGCTGGAAAAGCGCAGCAAGTCAGGCAGCATCCAAGGAGCAGGAGAATCGACGTTTCTGGCATAAGCCCTTCTTCCGGAGGAGACTGACTGGGAATGTGACAGAGATGTACAAAATGATGAGAGCATAGATACAGTAGAAACTTTCCCCCTTGATGGAGAGACACAGGTTTAAGGTACGGGGCAGCAAGCTTAGAGGAGATGTGAGGAGGAAGGTTTTCACCCAGAGGCTGATGGGAATCTGGAACTCACTGCCAGTAAGGGTGGTGGAGACAGAAACCTTCATAACATCTAAGAAATATTTTTTCATTCATGGGATGAGGACATTACCAGCTGAACCAGCATTTACTTAACTAACCACCTCAGAGGGCAGTTAAGAATCAACCACATTGCTGTGGGTCTGGAGTCACGTGTAGGCCAGACTAGGCAGGTTCCATCAGGGTCACATGATGGCAGGTTCCATCCCTAAAGGACAGAAGTGAACCAGGTGGGGTTTTTCCTGACAATCAACAATGGTTTTGTGGTCACCACTGGATTCTTAATTCCAGAGTTGTATTGAATTTAATGGGCCAAAGGGCCCTTTGCTGTGCTGTGGACCTCTATGACTCGAAAAGCATAGATTTAATGTTAAAGAGGTTGCTGATCTCTGGGGGACGTAGGAATCTGGGTGTTCTGCTGCATTAAATATAGAACATCAGAAGAGACAGTGGGGGATCAGGAAGGCAAAGGCTGGCTTATGTGCAGCTTGGAAACAGGGAAGTTTTAATTCAGCTCACCAGAAACCCGGTGAGACCACGTCTGGAGAATGATGTACAGCTATTATCTCCTTACTTTGGGAAGGAAAATATACAACAGCGGTAGAGGCAGGTGCGAGAAGGTTCATTTGATCTATTCCTGGGATAGGGTTTCTGGAAACAGGCTGAAGAGGTTGGTCTGTTGGGGTTTAGAAGAATGTTGGGTGTTCCTACTGAGAAACGGAAGATCCTGAGGGGACTTGACATGGTGGGTGCTGGTTTGTAAATGAGGCTGGAAGGAGGGAGCAAAAACAGAAATTGCTGGAAAAGCTCAGCAGGTCTGAAAGCGTCTGTGAAGAGAAATCAGAATTAACGTTTCGGGTCCAGTGACACCTCCTCAGAACTGATGACAGTGAGGAAAATAATGTCAGTTTATGCAGAACTCAGGAACATGGTTTGAGCTCTCCCTTTGACGACAGAGGTGAGGCGAATGCTTTTTCTCTCTGAGAGAGTCGTTATTCTGTGGAATTCTCTTCCCCAGAAGGCACTGGAGGCCAGGATCATTGAGTAGATGCTAAAACTTCTAAAGAGCTGAGGTTTTAGATTCTTGCTTGACAAGGGAGTCCAGGGTTAAAGTTGGGGGGAGGGGGAAGGGTGCATACAGGAAAATGGAGTTGAGACTACCACCAGATGACCTTAATGAATGGCGGAGCAGGTTCGAAGGACCGAATGGCCTACTCCTGCTCCCAAACCGTACATTCCTGTTGGGTTAGAGGAGGTCAAATGACACGCGAGACACACAGAGCAGCGTCCGCGGCTTACCTTGGACTCCACATCTGCGTTGTGGTCATTCTGCAGGAGCAGCGCAGCTGCTTTGGTGTCGTCCTTGCGGGCAGCGATGTGCAGGGCTGGCAGGCGCACCTTGCCCTTTGTGTCGTTCTCCAGCAGCAGCGAGACCACCTGGTCATGACCCTGCTGCAGCGCCACAGCCAATGGAGTGAAGCCATCCTGTGAGGTGAGGGGGGGAGGAAAGAGACAGCAATGGGTACAGTTATACCCCTGTTCAGTGTGCGGGCATCTCCCTCTACCAGAGAGTGGCTACGCCCTTGTCAAGACCAGTGCGCTCAGTGAGAGGGAAGCGAGAGAAATGCTCAGATGCAGATCTGTTGGTGCCAATGTACATTTAAGAATTACCCATCTAGCTACATTTTTCACTTAGTTTTGGACAAAAATACACCCCACACCCAGACTCCGACCCCTGAGGGTCTAAGAGACCCATTTCCCTGAAGGTCATAGAATTTACAATCTTCACCTCAGCAACAGCACTCAATGCTGTTTTCCTCTCAAGCATGTACCATTGTGTCATGCAGTACACGTTAATGTTTAAATCCACGTTCCTGCAGCATTAGACATTGGCTTGCTCTTTCAAAGAGCTAGCAGAGACGTGACAGACCAAATAGTGATCTTCTGTGCTATGTGTACTATCCTAGAAATATACATTGAGTTACTTATAATGGCACATCGCAAGTTATCTGGTTTAGATGTTAATTCACCCGTTCTATTCCATAATATTCATCTGGATAGGGACTCCATGAGTTAAAGGGATGATGCCAATTGCGAAGTTCTGGCAGGGGACAGAGCTTACAGACAGCACGGGCTCCAAACTCCAAGGAGACAGAATATACCCTGACATTCCACTGCAGTACTGAGGGAATGCTGCAGTAAATCTGACTCTGCACACCAGCCCTGCCCACTCTCTCAGCTGGACAGAAGTGATCCCTTGGCATTATATGAATTAAGAGCCAGAAGCTCTCCCTGGATTTCTGGTCAAAACAAGTCTTTGACCAACTGGCTGTCTGTCCACGTATGCTGTTTCTGGGAGTTTCGTGTGTGTATAGTTGTGAATGGGGAGGTGGGAACACCTGGGGTTGTTAAATCAAAAACATCATGCCTGATCCATCAAGACAATGACAAAAGAGGAAGCTGTTAACAGACTAGGTATCTCATATTCCCACATTTGTAAATAACGGCTGCAGAGGATTATGGTTATAGGACCATGGAAATGAATGGAGATATCAACTCACCTCAGTTGCAATGCTCTGACTTGCACCATTGTCTAGAAGAAACTTAACAACTTCTAGATGATTCTCCTGTGCGGCCATGTATAGAGGAGTGAAGCCATTCTGCAAAAGAAAATGTATCTTCATTCTACTTGTGGAAGAAGACATCACTTTTGGTCAGTCTTTGAGAGTTTTGGCCCAGCTATTTGAGGCAGGCACAGCGGCTCAGTAGTCAGCAATGCTGCCTCACAGGATCTGGTTCAAGTCCACCATCGGGCGACTGTCTGTGTGGAGTTTACACATTCTAACAGCATGGAAGCAGGCCATTCGGCCCATTAAGTCCCCACTGAGCGTGCAAAGAGCATCCCACAGAGAATCACACCACTACCCTAACCCCATGGCTAATCCACACATCCCTGGTCTCTATAGGCAGCTTGGCCAATCCATTTAATCTGCACAACTTTGGACTGTGGGAGGAAAGCGGAGTACCTGGAGGAAGTCCACACAGACACGGGGAGAATGTGTAAACTCAATTAAAGGTAGACTATTATTATGCTGGAGAGGTTCAAAAGAGATTTACCAGGATGTGGCCGGGTGTGGAAGGTTTGAGTTACAAAGAAAGGCTGAATAGCATGGAACATTTTTCACTGGAGCATAGGAGGTTGAGAAACGACCATGTAAAAGTTGATAAAATCATGGGTATAGATACTGTTAATCGATATAGACAGGTGTCTTCTGACGAGGATGGGATATTTGACAAGGGGCACATTTTTAAGGTGAGAGGAAAGAGATTTTAAAAAGACACAAAGGGCAATTTTTTTTAAGCAGAGGGTGGTTCGCATATGGAATGACCTTTGTGAGGAAGTGGTGGATGTGGGTACAATTGCAATGTTTAAAAGACATTTGGATAAGTACATGAATAGGAAAGGTTTGGAGGGATATAGGCCAGGAGCAGGCAGGTGGGACTAGTTTAGTTTAGGATTATGTTCAGCATGGACTGGTTAGACTGAAAGGTCTGTTTCCAAGCTGTATGACTCTATGACTCCCCATGGACAGTAACCTGAGGCTGGAATCGCACCCGGGTCCCTGGTGCTGTGAGGCAATGGTCCTAACCACTGAGCTACCACGCCGCCATTAATATTGGAAATGCCCATTAGTCCTCTGCCTCTCAATAGTTTCCAGTAGGTGTTTGGGAGCAGGACAGAGGTGAGTTGGCCATTTTAACCCAGAGGACATGAGATTACTTGAAGTAGTGTATTTTCTTATATCAAAATCAACTGGAGAATAATATTCTATTAAATTAGCCAAATCTGACCACATTGATGTGATTCATTCACATTAAGTGGCTTGCTCTTTAATAATGTCAGGACAATTGATGTCAAAGTAAATCCTTGTAATGTTTTAAACTATTAATACATCAGTGACCTTCATGGTGTGAAAGGCATTCTATTCAGGGCTAATTTGTAACCTTAATAACAACCTCTGCATGGGGGCTGGATGGGTCAGCTGACTCACATCGCCTCACTTTTACGGTGAAGCTGACTTGTAGTTAACGGGAGGCGAACTGTCCGATGGTGAATGGAGGGTGCCCCATTCCATCAAATGCATCTTTAGCCTCATTAAAAACCAAACCCCATTTGCTTTGAAGCCATCTTGTAGAGCTGAGATTTCCTGTTAAGCATTCTGGGCACGAAGCAATGCAGTTAGTGAGACACAGGCAAACTAATGTGGGGATCAAGGGTTAGAGAGACTCCTTCAACGATTTTTGTTTTAAACAGCAAGTTATTCCACAATTGTAGGCAAATTAGATTTTAGAGACAACAGCACTGGAACCCAATGCATTCACCTCAGCCAATAAAAGCCACAAAATTTAAATAAATTATCAATGTAATAATTTCAACTAAATAAAAAATAAATACACTCAATTGTTGTTTTTTGATAAAGTGACTAGTTTTATCAGTTACCTGTTTTTTTTAAACTTTCTACTAAATGTTTTAATATTGCTCCAATGTATTCTATATTCAGAGAAATTGCGTCCCTAAATCTCTGATACGTTCAAAGTATGCAGGAGGCCATTCAGCCCCTCAATAGTCCATACTACTATCCAATTGGATCATGGCTGATTAGTAATTTAATTCCATCTTTGTTACATCAACCCATATGGTGTAGCCTGACAAAAATCTTTCAAGCTCAGTTGAGGCAAAGCCCTCAATTTCCCCCACTCAATGCGTGAAGAAATCCTGCATCATCCCAAAGTCAAATGTTAAGGTTGTGTGCAGAACCCAGCAAAGGAAACGGTTCCTCTCTATCTGTTCTTTAATTGTCAGAGGCAGCTCAAATCAATCAAGCCCAAAAATGGAGTAATGGGAATACAAGCTGAGTGTACACAAGCTGCAGATAATTTAACCCTTTTAGATCGGTCATTGTTCTGGGGAATTTTCACTGCAAGATACAAACAAGGGAAGACCAATGATCCACAATCTGATCTGGGTGCACATACACTGAAGACACGGCTGTATATACACACACTGAGGACACGGCTGTATATACACACACTGAGGAGAGGGCTGTATATACACACACTGAGGAGAGGGCTGTATATACACACACTGAGGAAAGGGCTGTGTATACACTGAGGAGAGGGCTTGTATATACACACTGAGGAAAGGGCTGTGTATACATACACTGAGGACACGGCTGTATATACACACACTGAGGACACGGCTGTATATACACACACTGAGGAGAGGGCTGTGTATACACTGAGGAGAGGGCTTGTATATACACACACTGAGGAAAGGGCTGTGTATACACTGAGGAGAGGGCTTGTATATACACACACTGAGGAAAGGGCTGTGTATACACTGAGGAGAGGGCTGTGTATACATACACTGAGGACACGGCTGTATATACACACACTGAGGAGAGGGCTGTGTATACACTGAGGAGAGGGCTTGTATATACACACACTGAGGAAAGGGCTGTGTATACACTGAGGAGAGGGCTGTGAGTACACACCCTGAGGACAGGGCTGTATATACACACACTGAGGGCTGTATATACACACACTGAGGAAAGGGCTGTGTATACACTGAGAAGTGGGCTGTGTATACACACACTGAGGAGAAGGGTGTATATACACACACTGAGGAGAAGGGTGTGTCTAAACACACTGAGGAAAGGGCTGTGTATTCATGAGGAGAGGGCTGTGTATACACACACTGAGGACAGGGCTGTGTCTAAACATACTGAGGAAAGGGCTGTGTATACATAGAACATAGAACATAGAAGAATACAGCGCAGTATAGGCCCTTCGGCCCTCGATGTTGCGCCGATCCAAGCCCACCTAACCTACACTAGCCCACTATCCTCCATATGCCTATCCAATGCCCGCTTAAATGCCCATAATGAGGGAGAGTCCACCACTGCTATTGGCAGGGCATTCCATGAACTCACGACTCGCTGAGTAAAGAACCTACCCCTAACATCTGTCCTATACCTACCACCCCTTAATTTAAAGCTATGCCCCCTTGTAATAGCTGACTCCATACGTGGAAAAAGATTCTCACTGTCGACCCTATCTAAACCCCTAATCATCTTGTACACCTCTATCAAGTCACCCCTAAACCTTCTTTTCTCCAATGAAAACAACCCCAAGTGCCTCAGCCTTTCCTCATACGATCTTTCTACCATACCAGGCAACATCCTGGTAAACCTCCTCTGCACCCGTTCCAGTGCCTCCACATCCTTCCTATAGTATGGCGACCAAAACTGCACACAATACTCCAGATGTGGCCGCACCAGAGTCTTATACAACTGCAACATGACCTCAGTACTCCGGAACTCAATTCCTCTACCAATAAAAGCCAGTACACCATATGCCTTCTTCACCGCACTATTTACCTGGGTGGCAACTTTCAAAGATCTGTGTACATGGACACCAAGATCCCTCTGCTCATCCACACTACCAAGTATCCGACCATTAGCCCAGTACCCCATCTTTTTGTTACTCTTACCAAAGTGAATCACCTCACACTTAGCTACATTGAACTCCATTTGCCACCTTTCTGCCCAGTTCTGCAGCTTATCTATATCCCGCTGTAACCTACCACGTCCTTCCTCACTGTCTACAACTCCTCCGACTTTTGTATCATCCGCAAACTTGCTCACCCAACCTTCTAACCCCTCCTCCAGGTCATTTATAAAAATGACAAACAGCAATGGTCCCAAAACAGATCCTTGCGGAACACCGCTAGTGACGGCACTCCAAGATGAACCTTTGCCATCAACTACTACCCTCTGTCTTCTTCCGGCCAGCCAACTCCTAATCCAAACCTCCAACTCACCCTCAATGCCATACCTCCGTATATTTTGCAGTAGTCTACCATGGGGAACCTTATCAAACACCTTACTAAAATCCATATACACCACATCTACCGCTTTCCCCTCGTCCACCTCCTTAGTCACCTTCTCAAAGAATTCAATAAGGTTTGTGAGGCACGACCTGCCCTTCACAAAACCATGCTGACTATCCTTGATCACATTATTCCTATCCAGATGTTCACAAATCCTATCCCTTACAATTCTCTCTAAGATTTTGCCCACAACAGAGTAGGGAGTTATCCCTACTCCCCTTCTTGAACAAGGGAACCACATTTGCTAGCCTCCAATCTTCTGAGGAGGCTGTGTTTTCACACACTGAGGGCAGGGCTGTATATACACACACTGAGGAGAGGGCTGTACATACACACACTGAGGAAATGACTGTGTATACACTGAGAAGTGGGCTATATATACACACACTGAGGAGAAGGCTGTGTCCAAACACACTGAGGAGAGGGCAGTGTATACACTGAGGAGTGGGCTGTATACATATACACACTGAGGATAACGTTGAGTCTACACTAAGGAGTGGGCTGAAATTATATATACACACACACACACCATAAACACACACGCACTAACAGGAAATAGAGAATAGCCTTAAGGGGTCATTTTCTGGTTTGCAAAATGGAATGTGTGGTATAGCACAGGTACCTATGCTGGGACCTCAATGATTTACAATTTCTATAAATGACTTGGTTGAAGGGACCGAGAGATGTCCTGGTGCATGAATCACAAACATTAGTATGGAAGTATCACAAGTAATTAGGATAGTGAGTAGAGTTGTATTGTCCATTATGAATTAAATTGAATACAAAAGAATTCAGTTATACAGTGGTACATCTGGAATACTGTCCGGGTCACTCTGTTTAAGGAAGGTTGTCAACGTATTGGAAACAGTCTAGTGAAGATTGTTCCACTTGTCCCTGGAATGGGAAGGTTGCCTTATGAGGAAAGGTTGGGTAGGCTCAGGTTGTATCTGCTGGAATTTCAAAGAGTAAGATGCAATGATTAAAATATATAGGATCCCGAGTGGTTTTGACAGAGTGGATGTAGAGAGGATGCTGTCTCCTGTGGTAGAATCAAGAACTAGAGGTCGCTGATTAAAAATAAGGGTCAACCATTTAAGATTGAGATCGCCGAAATGTTTTGTCTCAGAAGGTCTGCCTCTTTGGAACATGTTTCCCCAAAAGACATTGGAAACAATGTTCTTGGACATTTTTCAGGCAGATGTAGATGGATTCTTGATAAACAAAGGGGGTCCCTTATTGAATGGCCTGGCAGGCTTGAGGGGCTGAATGGCCTCCTCCTACTCCTGACTGATTGGTTTGTGTGGGAATTGCTTCATAATTTCTCGTCATCTCACTCCTTACACCAAGCACTTCTGAAATTATTGCGCCTAGTAAGTACCACTCCCTTGTGCACACCTTCGATCATTTCTCTGGCATATTTTGGTACGTCATTTCTCTGTGTCAAGTAATTTGCAGGTAACTCACTGGCCAAAAACTAATCAGGGAATCTTCAGGCAATGCCACATTTACAAGATCACCTTACTCATCATTTCTAATATTGTATGGGTATTCTATTAACATCTGCTACTGCTAGAGATGGCACTCCCTCCCTTGAATTAAGTCAGAAGTCACACAACACCAGATTATGGTCCAACAAGCTTATGTGAAATCCAAAGCTTTCAGACTTCACCTGGTGAAGGAGCAATGCTCCGAAAGCTTGTGCTTTCAAATAAACCTGGTGGACTATAACCTGGTGTCGTGTGACTTCTGACTTTGTCTACCCCAGTCCAACACGAGCACCTCCATATCATTCCTTGACCAAACATGACCATGAGGACTTGGTGGCCAGTGAACCGAGTGAACTCATTGCTGTGCAAGTAACTGTGGACCTTAGTAACACCACATCTGATTGCTAAAGCCTCTTACTCAACCTGAGTAACTTTGGTAAAGAATGTGAAGCACATGGCTCCAGTTTTCCCCACAATTAAGCCTCGTGGTGAGGCATCACACGCTAAAACAAATTGTCTCTTGGGACCACAATGGTTGAAAACAGCATTGTTACTTTTTTCACTCACTTTAAACAGTTTTTCAACAGTCTGCAGAGCACTACCGAAACATTCCGTCTCTGAGCAGTCGACAGAGTGGGACGGCTGAATTAGCTCAGTGAAGATGAACATGTGGGGATACACCGCAATCGCTATGAATGTTCCTTTCCTGTTCTCTTCACTTTTGTAACCTTCTCAGTCTTCTTCTGAATTGGGTGGATCCCTTCACTATTTAATTGGTGACCCAGACCTGTTGCAATTGACACTGAGAGGCAATGTTTGGGCTTTTCAGCTTTGACATCATACTCTTGGAGTCAATATAAAGCATCGCTCAGCTTTTTAAAATGTGCTCTTGCTCTTTCTGACTGAATGGCAGTTGAGCAGTAAATGGTAACCTTCCTCTTCGATGTATGAATGGGACGCAGTTCCTTGCTTGTGACAGTTAGTCATAATTGCAAATAAATGCTCAATATCATCAACTTTCATCCCCACTCTGTTGTATTCAAAGATTGCCAGATCCTGAATGAGCTTGAGAACAATCGCAAACTCAATCTGCGGTGTTACCACAATCTGTAACATTACTGTCTGCACCCATCCTCCAAGCCGTCTGGAAATGATTCATTTTACCACAGGCAACTTCTCCACACTATGACTGTACTAGGTGGTCACTAGGACTTTTAACTTGTGAGCCAGGGGGAAGGGAAAGGGAAAGCAACAGGGAGTATGGAGTCAAGTAGAAAGATAAGCAGCAGGTTAGCATGCGTGCAGGGTTTAAGTTTGAGCAGACTAGGAATGAAGCAAAAAGGGAGGATAACTTAAGACATATTACTAGAGGTGATGGAAATTATGAGGATAAGAAAACCAGCGTTAAGGTGCTTTACCTGAATGCTCATAGTTTTTGTAACAAAGTAGATTAATTAACAGCACAAATCATCGTGAATGATTATGATGTGGTAGGCGTCACAGAGACATGGTTGTATGAGATTTCAGGACTGGCAGTTAAATATCAAAGGATTTGCAACTTATCGAAAAGACAGGGAGATGGGCAGAGGGGGTGAGGTTGCCTTGTTAGTTAAGAATAAGTTAAATCTATGGCACTGAATGACATAGGGTCAGATGATGTGGAGTCTGTGTGGGTGGAGTTGAAGAACTACAAAGGCAAAAAAACCATAATGGGAGTTATGTACAGACCTCCCAGCAGTGGTCAGCACCAGGGGCGCAAGATATACCAGGAAATAGATAGGGCATGTCAGAAAGGCAAGGTCGCGGTGATCATGGGGGACTTCAATATGCAGGTGGACTGGGTGAATAATGTTGCTCGTAGATCCAAAGAAAGAGAATTCATTGAATGCTTACAGGATGGCTTTTTGGAACAGCTTGTGATGGTGCCCACAAGGGAGCAGGCTATTCTGGACTTAGTGCTATGTAATGAGCCAGATTTTATAAAATATCTTAAGGTAAAGGAACACTTAAAAGGCAGCGATCATAATATGGTAGAGTTCAATCAGCAGTTTGTAAGAGAGAAGGCAAAATGGTGTTTCACTTAAATAAAGATAATTACAGGGTCATGAGAGAGGAACTGACGACAATTGACTGGAAGCAGAGCCTAGTGGGGAAGACAATAGAGCAACAATGGCAAGAGTTTCTGAGTGTAATTGAGGACACAGTACAGAGGTTCATCCCAAACAAAAGAAAGCTTATCTGGGGGGGGGGGGGGGGGGAGGATTAGACAGCCATGGTTGACAAAGGAAGCCAGGAAATGTATCAAAGAGAAAGAGAGAGCCTATAAAGTGACCAAGAGCACTGGGAAATCAGAAGATTGGGAAGACTACAAAAACAAACAGAGGATAACAAAGAGAGAAATAAGGAAGGAGAGGATCAAATATGAAGGTAAGCTACCCAGCAATATTAGAAAGGATAGTAGAAGTTTCTTTCAATACATAAGAAACAAGCGAGAGGCAGAAGTAGAAATTGGGCCGCTCCAAATTGATGCAGGAAGGCTAGTGATGGGAGATAAGGAAATAGCTGAAGAACTTAATAAGTACTTTGTGTCAGTCTTCACAGTGGAAGACATGAGTAATATCCCAACAATTAAGGAGGGTCAAGGAGCAGAGTTGTGTATAGTAGTCATTATGAAAGAGAAAGTGCTAGAAAAGCTAAAAGGTCTAAAAATTGATAAATCTCCTGGCCCCGATGGGCAACATGCTAGAGTTCAGAGGGAGGTGACTGAAGAAATAGCGGAGGCATTAGTTGTAATCTTTCAAAAATCACTGGAGTCAGGGAAAGTCCCAGATGATTGGAAAACCGCTGTTGTAACCCCCCTGTTCAAGAAAGGATCAAGACAAAAGATGGAAAATTATAGGCCAATTAGCATAACCTCCGTTTTTGGTAAAATTCTAGAATCCATCATTAGGGATGAGATTTCTAAATTCTTGGAAGTGCAGGGTCGGATTAGAACAAGTCAGCATGGATTTAGTAAGGGGAGGTCATGCCTTACAAACCTGTTAGAATTCCTTGAAGAGGTAACAAGTAGATTACACCAGCAAAACCCAGTGGATGTTATCTACCTAGACTTCCATAAGGCATTTGATAAGGTGCGTCAAGGGAGCCTGCTGGGTAGGTGAGGGCCAATAGTGTTTGAGGTAAGCTACTGGCATTGATTGAGGATTGGCTGTCTGACAGAAGGCAGAGAGTTGGGATAAAAGGTTATTTTTTGGAATGGCAGCTAGTGACAAGTGGTGTCCCGCAGGGTTCAGTGTTGGGGTCGTAGCTGTTCACCTTATATATTAATGATTGGATGAGGGGACTGGGGCATTCTGGCGAAGTTTGCCAATGATACGAAGTTAGGCGGACAGGCAGCTGGTTCTGAGGAGGCGGGGAGGCTGCAGAAAGACTTAGACAGTTTAGGTGAGTGGTCCAAGAAATGGCTGATGAAATTCAATGTGAGTAAATGCGAGGTCTTGCACTTTGGAAAAAAGAACACAGGCATGGACTATTTTCTAAATGGTGAGAAAATTCATAAAGCCAAAGTATAAAGGGATCTCGAAGTGCTAGTCCAGGATTCTCTGAAGGTTGACTTACAGGTTGAGTCCATGGTTAAGAAAGCAAATGTAATGTCATTTATCGAAAGAGGGTTGGAATGTAAAAGCAGCAATATGCTACTGAGACTTTATAAAGCTCTGGTTAGGCCCTATGTTGAATACTGTGTCCAATTTTGGGCCCCACACCTCAGGAAGGACATACTGGCACTGGAGTGTGTCCAGCAGAGATTCATGCGGATGATCCCTGGAATGGTAGGCCTAACATACGATGAACAGCTGAGGATCCTGTGATTGTATTCATTCGAGTTTAGAAGGTTGAGGGGAGATCTAATACAAACTTACAAAGAATGCATGGCTGAGAAAGGGTCGACGCTGGGAATTTGTTTCTGTCAGGTAGGGATACTAGGACCTGTGGGCACAGCCTTAGAATTAGAGGGGGTCAATTTAGAATGGAAATGAGGAGTCATTTCTTCAGCCAGAGAGTGGTGGGCCTGTGGAATTCACTGCCACAGAGTGCAGTGGAGGCCAGCACGTTAAATGTCTTCAAGGCAGAGATTGATAAATTCTTAATCTCGCAAGGAATTAAGGGACATGGGGAGAGTGCGGGTAAGTGGCGCTGAAATGCCCATCAGCCATGGTTGATCAGAGAAGTGGACTCAATGGGCCGAATGGCCTCACTTCCACTCCTATGTCTTATGGTCTTATGACTGGGAATGGGGGGGATGTTGACAATGCTAACAGTAGTGTCCACATTTCTGACCCTGGGAGATTGTGAACTTGCTTCTCTGAATTCCAGAGGAACTCCCATTCTGGTTCAGGAAAAGAACTCCGTTGTAATTCACAAGATCAGCCATTCCAGGGACTGTAGCCATCACCATAGATCCTCTTCCAGGTTAAGCTCCTGCCTTTGCTCAAAAACTTGGCCTGGATTTGATTGTTCTTTCGGTCTTCTGCAAACGGGTCTCAAAGTTTGACTTAGAAATTTGCACCATATCGATGACAACAAGGGAGTATCATCAGTTCGAGAATACAATCTCCACCAGCCTCACTTGTGTTGCAAGAACCGAATTCTCAGCATAATTTCATTCTTAGATATGCCACAATGTGAGTCGCGTTCCATCGTACTGGGCTCCTGCAGATAACACTGTGGTGGATTCAGGTAAAACAGTGATGGCATGGTGGTGGGTTAGCCCTGGTTTCCAAAGTGGGAGGGCGGGGAGGGGGATACTCGGGCCTTGGTCCTCCAGCCCAGAGCAGTGAAATGGACTAAGTGCACTTTGTCTTAAATTCTCTCTTTTGTAAATTTCTTTTTCCTTTCTTTATTACATTAAAATAGAGTCAGATTAGAATCCCTACAGTGTGGAAACAGGACCTTCGGCCCAAAAAGTGCACACTGACCCTCCGAAGAGTAACCCACCTAGACCCATCCCCCGACCTAACTTTTCCTCCTGTCTAATGCACCTAACATACACATCCTTGAACACTATGGGCAATTTAGTGTGGCCAATTCACCCGAACCTGCACGTCTTTGGACTAGAATCAGAGAGTCATAGAACTGTACAGCATGGGAACAGACCCTTTGGTCCAACTCGTCCACGCCAACCAGATATCCTAACCTAATCTAGTCCCATTTGCCAGCACTTAGCCCATATCCCTCTTTGCCCTTCTTCTTCATATCCAGGTGCCTTTTAAATATTGAAATTGTACCAGCCTCCACTTCTTCTGGCAGCTCAGTCCAGACACTCACCATCCTTAGAGTCAAAAAAACTGCCCCTTAGGTCTCTTTTATTTCTTTCCCCTCTCACCCTAAACCTATGCCCTCTAGCTCTGGACTCCCCCACCCCAGGGAAAATACTTTGTCTTTTTATCTTATCTATGTCCCTCATGGTTTTATGAACCTCTATAAGGTCACCCCTCAGCCTCCAACACTCCAGGGAAAACAGCCCCAGCCTGTTCAGCCTCTCCCTGTAGCTCAAATCCTCCAACCCTGGCAACATCCTTGTAAACCTTTTCTGAACCTTTTCAAGTGGGAGAACTGTTATTCTGCATTTTTTTTTTATTTTCCTAATTTATTATTATGATTTTGTACTTTTGAAGGTCTATAATGCTGGACTTCTTATTTCTTTAAGAACGTACGGGAGAATCTGTACTTAAGATGGTTTAAGTGTCGACTTATAAACCTTTCACCGTACTGATGTGAGTACATGTGACAATAAAGCTAATTCAGTTCAACATTGGTCTGAAATAACTGCACAAGCACCCGGTCCCCATCATGTGAAGAAAACATTTGCTATCATTATCTCTAATTTTTCTCCCTTTCAGCCAAATGTGTAACCTTTGCTGATAGTAACACCAGCCCCCCTTTCTTAGGCTTGAATTTGCCTGTTGATGTGTCTTCAGTATCAGCATAATATGCACAGAAAGCAAATTCCCAAACTGGTCAAACTTGATTAACACCAACTTCCGGAGTTTGAAACATTTGTCACGCTACTCCTCAGTCCTTAATACCTTAAACAAAAGATAAAAATAATTCCACACTAGCCTTGTCATCAGCATTCTGCTGTGGTCTGCAATGAGGAAGATTAACATATGCTCAATGGCAGGCAGCTTTTCACACCAACCCAACAGTTATTCAGGGAGCTCTGTTGCTGTTAAAGACTTAACACTTGCTAAAAGAACAAATCAAAACTTATGATGCTTTCTCAGTAGTTTTATTTGCATGGAGTGGAACTGTCCATTCTAAAGACAAATGATAGCCGAAACCAGGAGTCCAGGAAAAACATGTGGCTTTAGTATGGAACTGTGAGATTCAGCCTCACTTTACTGATTCATGTTAAAATGCATGAGGCTCTGGCCGATAAACACAGCTTGAATTTAATTCCTTGAGTTTCATAGAGTCATACAGATGTACAACCAGTCCATGCCAACCAGATATCCCAACCCAATCTAGTCCCACCTGCCAGCACCCGGCCCATATCCCTCCAAACCCTTCCTATTCATATACCCATCCAAATGCCTCTTAAATGTTGCAATTGTAATAGCCTCCATCACTTCCTCTGGCAGCTCATTTCATACATGTACCACCACTGCGTGAAAAAGTTGCCCCTTAGGTCTCTTTTATATCTTTCCTCTCTCACCCTAAACCTATGCCCTCTAGTTCTGGACTCCCCCACCCCAGGGAAAAAGACGTTGTCCAATTATCCTATCCATGCCCCTCATGATTTGATAAGCCTTTCTAAGGTCACCCGGCAGCCTCCAACGCTCCAGGGAAAACAGCCCCAGCCTGTTCAGCCTCTCCCTATAGCTCAAATCCTCCAACCCTGGCAACATCCTTGTAAATGGTTTCTGAACCCTTTCAAGTTTCACAACATCTTTTCGAGAGGAAGGAGACCAGAATTGCACACAATATTCCAACAGCGGCCTAACCAATGTCCTGTACAGCCTCCCATGACCTCCCAACTCCTGTACTCAATACTCTGACCGATAAAGGAAAGCATACCAAAGGCCTTCTTCACTATCCTATCTACCTGCGACTCCACTTTCAAGGAGCTATGAACCTGCACTCCAAGGTCTCTTTGTTCAGCAACACTACCCTAGGACCTTACCATTAAGTGTACAAGTCCTGCTAAGAATGGCTTTCCCAAAATGCAGCACCTCGCATTTATCTGAATTAAACTCCATCTGCCACTTCTCAGATCATTGGTCCACCTGATCAAGATCCTGTTGTAATCTGAGGTATCCCTCTTCGCTGTCCACTACACCTCCAATTTTGGTGTCATCTGCAAAATTACTAACTGTACCTCTTATGTTCGTATCCAAATCATTTATGTAAATGACAAAAAGTAGAGGACCCAGCACTGATCCTTGTGGCACTCCACTGGTCACAGGCATCCCAGTCTGAAAAACAACCCTCCAACACCACCCTCTGTCTTCTACCTTTGAGCCAGTTCTGTTTCCAAATGGCTAGTTCTCCCTGTATTCCATGAGTTCTAACCTTGCTAATCAGTCTCCCATGGGGAACCTTGTCGAATACCTTACTGAAGTCCATATAGATCACATCTACTGCTCTGCCCTCATCAATCCTCTTTGTTACTTTCTCAAAAAACTCAATTAACTTTGTGAGACATGATTTCCCCCGCACAAAGCCATGTTGACTATCCCTAATCAATCCTTGTCTTTTCAAATACATATACATCCTGTCCCTCAGGATTCCCTCCAACAACTTGCCCACCACCGATGTCAAGCTCACTGGTCTATAGTTCCCTGGCTTGTCCTTACCACCCTTCTTAAACAGTGGCACCATGTTTGCCAATCTCCAGTCTTCCGGCACCTCACCTGTGACTAACGATGATACAAATATCTCAGCAAGAGGCCCAGCATTCACTTCTCTAGCTTCCCACAGAGTTCCAGGGTACACCTGATCAAGTCCTGCGGATTTATCCATCTTTACCCTTTTCAAGACATCCAGCACTTCCTCCTCTGTAATCTGGATATTTTGCAAGATGTCACCATCTATTTCCCTACAGTCTATATCTTCCATATACTTTTCCACAGTAAATACTGATGCAAATACTCATTTAGTATCTCCCCATTTTCTGTGGCTCCACACAAAGGCCGCCTTGCTGATCTTTAAGGGGCCCTATTCTCTCCCTGGTTACCCTTTTGTCCTTAATGCTTTTGAAAAAACCCTTTTGATTCTCCTTAATTCTATTTGCCAAAGCTATCTCATGTTCCTTTTTTACCCTCCTGATTTCCCTCTTAAGTATACTCCTACTTCCTTTATACTCTTCTAAGGATTCACTCGATCTATTCTGTCTACACCTGACATATGCTTCCTTCTTTTTCCTAACCAAACCCTCAATTTCTTTAAGTGCAGAGGTTTTTTTGGGATGGAGGTGTACAGGGACTGGATGTCCATGGTGAAAATAAGGCGTTGGGGACCGGGGAAGCGAAAATCATGGAGCAGGTGGAGGGCATGGGTGATGTCCCGAACGTAGGTGGGGAGTTCTTGGACTAAGGGGGACAGGACGGTGTCAAGGTATGCGGAGATGAGTTCGGTGGGGCAGGAGCAGGCGGAGACAATGGGTCGGCCGGGGCAGTCAGGTTTGTGGATTTTGGGCAGGAGGTAGAAGCGGGAGGTGCGGGGTTGTGGGACTATGAGGTTGGAGGCGGTGGATGGGAGGTCCCCTGAGGTGATGAGGTTATGGACGGTCTGGGAGATGATGGTTTGGTGGTGGGGGGTGGGGCCATGGTCAAGGGGGCAGTAGGAGGAGGTATCTGCGAGCTGGCGTTTGGCCTCAGCGGTGTAAAGGTCGGTGCGCCAAACTACTACCACGCCTCCCTTGTCTGCTGGTTTGATAGTGAGGTTGGGGTTGCAAAGGAGTGAGTGGAGGGCTGCGCGTTCCGAGGGTGAGAGGTTGGAGTGGGTGAGAGGGGTGGGGGAGTTCAGGTGGCGGTTAATATCGCGGCGGCCTGAAGAAGGGCTAATGCCCGAAACGTCGATTCTCCTGTTCCCTAGATGCTGCCTGACCTGCTGCGCTTTTCCACCTCAATTTCTTTAGTCATCCAGCATTCCCTATACCTACCAGCCTTCCCTTTCACCCTGACAGGAATATACTTTCTCTGGATTCTTGTTATCTCATTTCTGAAGACTTCCCATTTTCCAGCCGTCCCTTTATCTGAGAACATTTGCCTCCAATCAGCTTTTGAAAGTTCTTGCCTAATACCGTCAAAATTGGCCTTTCTTCAATTTAGAACTTCACCTTTTAGATCTGGTCTATCCTTTTCCATCACTTTTTTAAAACTAATACAATTATAGTCATTGGCCCCAAAGTGCTCCTCCACTGACACCTCAGTCACCTGCCCTATCTTTTTTCCCAAGAGTAGGTCAGGTTTTGCACCTTCTCTAGTAGATACATCCACATACTGAATCAGAAAATGTTCTTGTACAGACTTAACAAATTTCTCTCCATCTAAACCCTCAACACTATGGCAGTCGCAGTCTATGTTTGCAAAGTTAAAATCCCCTCCCACAACCACCCTATTATTCTTACAGATAACTGACATCTCCTTACAAGTTTGTTTCTCAATTTCCCTCTGACTATTAGGGGGTCTATAAGAAGGGCCTGTGCCCGAAACGTCGAATCTCCTGTTCCCTGGATGCTGCCTGACCTGCTGTGCTGTTCCAGCAATAAAGTTTCAACTATAATACAATCCCAATAAGGTGATCATCCCTTTCTTATTTTTCAGTTCCACCCAAATAACTTCCCTGGATGTATTTCCGGGAATATCTTCCCTCAGCACAGCTGTAATACTATCCCTTATCAAAAATGCCACTCCCCCTCCTCTCTTCCCTCCCTTTCTATCCTTCCTGTAGCATTTGTATTCTGGAACATTAAGCTGCCAGTCCTGTCCATCCCTGAGCCACGTTTCGGTAATTGCTATGACACCCCAGTCCGATGTTTCTAACCATGCTCTGAGTTCATCTGCCTTCCCTGTTAGGCCCCTTACATTGAAATAAATGCAGTTTAATTTATCAGTCCTATCTTGTTCTCTGCTTTGTCCCTGTGTGCCCTGACTGTTTGACTTGCTTCTGTTCTTAACTGTATCAGTCTCAGATTGATCTCTTTCCTGACTATTTACCAGGGTCCCACCCCCACACCTTACCAGTTTAAATCCTCCCGAGCAGTTCTAGCAAATTTCCCTGCCAGTATATTAGTCCCCTTCCAATTTAGGTGCAATCTGTCCTTCTTGTACAGGTCACTTCTACCCCAAAAGAGATTCCAATGATCCAAAAATGTGAATCCTTCTCCCATACACCAGCTCCTCAGCCATGCATTCATCTGCTCTATCCTCCTATTCCTGCCCTCACAAGGTCGTAGCATTGGGAGTAATCCAGATATTACTACTCTCGAGGACCTCCTTTTCAAATTTCTGCCTAACTCTCTGTAATCTCCCTTCAGAGTCTCAACCTTTTCCCTTCCTATGTCGTTGGTTCCAATGTGGACAATGACCTTCTCCCCCGTGAGAACATTCTGCACGCTCTCTGAGACATCCTTGATCCTGGCACCAGGGAAGCAACACACCATTCTGTTTTTTCGCTGCTGGCCACAGAAACATCTGTCTGTTCCTCGGACTTGAGAATCCCCTAACACATTTGATCTCTCAGAACCGGACATACCCCTCATTACATTAGAGCCAGTTTCAATACCAGAAACTTGGCTGTTTGTGCTACATTTCCCTGAGAATCCAGCATCCCCTACATTTTCCAAAACACCATACCTGTTTGAAATGGGGATAGCCACAGAAGACTCCTGCACTGGCTGCCTACCTCTCTTACTTTTCCAGGAGTTAACCCATCTATGTGACTGTATCTGTGACTTTTCCCCCTTCCTATAACTGCCATCCCCTTGCTCTTGTAAATTCCTCTCTCCAACCGATCCATTCAATCTGATAGGATTCACAACTAACGGCATTTATTGCAGATATAATCCCCAGTAACCCGTAAACTCTCCCTAAACTCCCCCATCTGACAAGAAGAGCATATCACTCTACTAAGGGCCATTTTTGCTCCTTCCCAATCTATAAATAGCACCATCTTATTCCTGTACAAAACACTGCTCCAGGTTAAAATAATACTTATGGCTTATTTCTTAAGTTTCATCAAGAGACATATCTCAATAAAACATATAATCAAGAAACATATACTCACTACTGCAGACTTTAAGCATGTGGACACGCTTAAATATTCACTTCTGTTTCTGTGCTGTGACCTCTCCCAAACAGATTCCTCCAAGATCAGTAGTGAATTTCACTGTTAATTTTCCCAGATGCACTCCGATGTCCAGCGATACATGAATTCAAACAGCAAAGGCAGTAACTGTGTAGGTTCACTGCTCTGTCAGTTTCTTTCTCTGTCTCTCTCCTGCACTGACCTCACCATGTGCTGCCTTTGTCTGTTCCTCTCCCTTTTAAAATTGCTGCTGTTTCGACTTTTTATTTCTCCAAAGTTCGAAAACAATGCAACAGCATATAAAACAGTAATTGCTGCTCCTGGAATTCGAGGAAATCACCTCCAACACCTAAAATACCTCAAAAAAGGACCAGCTGTTCAGGCCAGAAATTTGTCTGGTCCTCATCTCAACTGCGTTGTTTCTGAGTTTGTCTAACCCCTATTTTAAATATAGCAATCCACATTTCAATTACATTGCACATAATCCAAAGACCCACTGATGAACTATAGTCCACTAAATTGACCACTATAGGAAATTTAACATGGCCAATTCACCGAAATTGCACATCTGTGGGCTGTGGGAGGAAACCGGAACATCCGGAGGAAACCCTCACAGACACAGGTAGAACGTGCAAACTCCACACAGACAGACGCCCGAGGCTGGAATCGAATCCGGGTGCTTGGCACTGTGAGGCCGCAGTGCTAACCACTGAGCCACCGTGTCTTCTCTCAAATAATTGACAATCCATTCCTGATATTGTCCCTTGTGAATAATGATAAGGTTTGTAGATTCAGTCTGTCTTCCCGATTGAGCATATGTGAAATACACACTGGAGGCTCGCTTTATGACTGCACCTCCCTTCTTGACACTAAACAGTGCTCGAGCTCAGCAAAACAAGCACGCTCTGGAAAACCTTAGACCAGCATTGTCAACACATGGAGCACGTGCTGAGGTCCTGCACAGTCCCAGCTAAAGACTTTACATCTATGGACATAAGATAGCAGGGAAGGATAGTCCAAATTCCCAATACAGATTCCAGCATTCACTGTAAGATTGTAACTCCAACATTTTGTTTATTGTGTAAGTATATGAGCCTTCAATATTCATTATAACATATCTGTATTAAACATAGACATTTACAGTGATAGGCAGCAGGTCTTACAGTTGAATCTTACCTGGGACTGGGCATTAATGTTCGCTCCATTTGTTACAAGAACGTGTACAACTTCAGCTTGTCCAGCGAGGGATGCGATATGGAGAGCAGTATTTCCTTTCTGAAAGGCACAAGTGGAAGTGTTAGGGTTTAACAGGGCATGGCCAAGTGCAAGCACAGCTGAGAACGTCTGCAAGGCAACTGCAAGACTGGCAGCTCAAAGACCCTGGGCTGCCATCGCCACTCCCTCACCACCCGATGCCTGGAGGAAGAACACCTCATCTTCCATCTTGGGACCCTCCAACCCCAGGGCATCAATGTGGACTTCACCGGTTTCCTCATTTCCCCTCCCCCCACCTTTACCTTCGTTCCAACCTTCCAGCTCAGTACCATCCTCATGACCTGTCCCATCTGTCCATCTTCCTTCCCACCTGTCTGCTCCACCCTCCCCTCCGACCTATCACTTTTACCCCCAACTCCATCTACCTATTGCACTCTCAGCTACCTTCTACCCAGCCCCACCCCCCTCCCATTTATCTCTCCACCCCCTCGACTCCCAGTCTCATTCCTGATGAAGGACTTTTGCCCGAAATGTTGATTCTCCTACTCCTCGAATGCTGCCTGACCTGCTGTGCTTTTCCAGCACCACACTCTTGACTCTAACCTCCAGCACCTGCAGTAGTCACTTTCGCCTAGCTCAAATACAAGGTATGACCAATGAAACATCTGCTGGAAATCTCTGGTGTACTCTCTATAAACCAAACATGAGAAATCCTTTGCTTCAGTCTACAACCCTAACAGCAGAAAGTGGGTGAAGAAGTTCACATCTCCTCATCCCATTAAATATTACCATCCTGAGGGTGATGGCAGTGATGCGAATGGTCTTTATCAATGGAGAACCTTTCCAAACGAATTGATGCCTGGCTCTGTAGTGAGGATTAATCACTATCAATGAGCCTATGACTATGTAACAACTCCAATATCATTTCCTGAGAGAAGCAGGATAACTGAAGGCAAATCAAATGGAACTTGCTTTTACATTGTTTTGCAATTCTTGCGCTCCTCTTACTAAGTCAATAATTTTATAAGTCAGTTTGTCGGTCAGTCATAGTTCAATGCACCACCCTGTTCCCTGGCCAACATCACTGTCTCAGGCTTGCTGCAGTGCTCCAGCGAAACTCAGCACCTCATTTCCCACTTGGGAACTCTGTAGCGTTCTGGGCTAAATATCGAGTTCAACAGTTTTAGGGCTTGAGCTCTCCCGTGTCCCTAACCCCAACACACACAAACCAGGCTGTGTTATCATGGGTTATCACATGGCCTGCTATCACACACAACTCAATGTTAGCCACTAACAGCCCCCATTAACAGCTATTCATTCTCCTAGACTGATTGTTATTGACTCTTTTGTCTGTCCAACTGTTCTTCTCTCACTTTGGGCTCTATCTCCACCTATCAGTTACTCTCTACCCCCACCATCTGCTGCTTAAAAACCAACATTTTCCTAGTGCCATCAGTTCTGGGAAGAGTCACTGGATCCAAAATATTAAGACTGATTTCTCTCCACCAGTGTTGCCAGAATTGCTGAGGTTTTCCAGCAATTTCTGTTTTTGATTTTATAAGTCAGCTTGACTTTGGGTGAACTTTGCAGCATTCATCAAGGGTAAAGTCACCATAGTTCCTGCTGGATCACAGTCCTGTCCTCTCATTAGAGACAGAGGGAGAGAGGACTGGTGACAGTTCAACCTGAGGGTCACCACGTGTCAGCTGTGGGGAGAGGTTTAGAAGGAGAGTCCTTCCTGGTGACCTCAGGCGATGCTGGAATTGAACTCACGCTGTTGGTTTTACTCTGCATTGCTAACCAGCCATCCAGCAAGTGAGTATTAATATGGTTCAGTTAAAAGACCAGATTAATTCAAACACATGCTAAAACAGGCATGCTTTACAGGAGATTTCAAGAGTTCTACAGGCCAAAAATAAACTCTTGAGGGTTTATAAGAGGCTAATCAAAGCTGATCCAAACATGACTTGTTTCCATGATTAAAAACCAGTAGCTGCATTGTATCTCTCTGTGTAGGTTTGTTTGAATTTAACACTAGCTCTTCTGTCTATGCAAATGCAGAACCTTCAGTCTATCAGTCCAGATGCAGTAATGATAGAAACATAGAAGACAGCAGCTGGAGGAGGCCATTCGGCCCTTCAAGCCTGCTCCCCCTTTCATCACAATCATGGCTGATCGTCCAACTCAATAGCCCCATCCTGTTTTCTCCCCATGACCTTTGATTCCATTCACCCCAAGTGCAATACCTCACCACCTCTTGAATACATTCATTGTTTTGGCATCAACTACTTCCTGTGGTAATGAATTCCACAGGCTCACCCACTCTTTGGGTGAAGCAATGTCTCCTCATCTGTGTCCTAAATGTTCCACCTCGAATCCTCAGACTATGACCCCTGATTCTGAATGCACTCACAATCAGGAACATCCTCTCTGCATATACCCTATCTACTGATAGAGTCATAGAAATGTAGAATTTTATGAGTCTCTATGAGATACCCCCCCCCCCCTCATTTGTCTGAACTCCAGTGAAAACAATACTAACCGAGTCAATCTCTCTTCATGTCAGTCCCCCATATCTGTCAGAATATTAGCAACAGGACAGGGAGAGACCAAGTCAGCAGGGGGAGCTAGCGGGCTGGTCAGTTGCCTGACAGGGGTCTTGGTTACACCGTTATGGCAGTTAGGAGACGAGCAGTTTCATCAAAGCAGAGGGTCACATAGAAAGACAATACTGCAGAAAGATACAAATGTTCACAGCCTCTCCTACTTCATCTATCAATGAATGAATGGTAGGTCCTTAGAGTGGAAACTTAAGACGGATTCATATCAAGTTGCTGTTGGAACAGCTCATTTCGGCTCTAGCAAAATAGAATGTGACTTCAACAAGAAATGAATCATTCAACATGTATCAGAACATTAGAACACTAAAGGCTCCTTCAACCCTTTGAACCATAATATACCATTCAATGGCATCAAGGTCAACCGAAATAGTGACTCCAAACTCCTGGATTCCTTTACTTAAATCCAGTCATCTCAATCTTAAAAGCTTCAGGGAATTATAGGTCAGGTAGTGAATGACAGGAAAGATAACTGAGTAGAAAATCATCCAGGATCAGAACAAAATATTGAATAGTCAGCACAAATTTCAAAAGACATCAACTTTATTGAATTTTTTTTAAGTGACCCGAAAAAATAGATAAGGGTGGTACATTACGTGTCATGCACTCGGATTTTTAAAAGAGCTACAATGATGTACTGCATAGTAATCTGGTATTGTGTGATTTTTAACTCTGTCCACCTTCACATCATAGTAAACTCATGACTAAGGTCAGAGTGCTTGGATTCAAAGGGCAGGGAGCAGAATGATAGCAAGCTGACCACAAAACTGAAAATGGAGAGTACAGGTTTTAAGGCTGGTGCTCAGAATGGCATCAAGAGGACAGGAATATTCACAGGGACCAGTGTCAGACTCTCAGATGCTCACAACTTGCCTTAAGAATTTAGGTTCAAGAAATAAAAGTCAAATTTCTAAATAATGAAACTTTTTAAAAAATTGTCCATCTTTAAATCCACAGCCTACCTTGTTGAAATCTCTCGCTCAACCATTCTTACCGTAGTTCTATGGGTCATGGTGACCTTTAACATTCCTCACATCTATGCTTTAGCTCTTCAATGAACTAATCATACTTCCCAAACCTTATTCCTGTATCTGTTAATGAAACGTTTAATCTTTTAGAGAATGGATGGGCAAATTGCCTGTGTAATTTTAACACAATTGACCTTGCATCCTCTAAATAGCTAGCCGCTGATGTCAATAACACTTCTTTTATTCCATTAGTGGCAAAGTTGTGTTCTATTAACAGAAATCAATTGCATCTCGATTATAGAAATTGCAAGTTCACAGACTTTCCAAACGCAGTAGCTTTGTCGTTTTCTATGTCCAGTTTCACTTGCGTTTTCTACTTAATAACATGGTTATTTCGCTGGACACCACAATGCTGTTAAAATGATGGAATAACTACTCTTTTCAAAGACCTTATTGTGTTGTCATGTCCAAATCTTAAAATGGCAAAACTCTCAAATTCATTTGATCTGCTCGTTAAAACTAGGTGGCATTTTAGCACACATTTTGGATGTGCATCCAATGTCCACAACTGAAAGACTTTGTCATTAATACATTCATCACTAAGCTGATACAGCTTGCGACCAAGACAATTCCCTCCCTTTGATCTGCACCTCCACCTTCTTCCTCTGAATCTTCCATTATATGGTTTGGGACAGTACATGGCATTGTGGTACTTAGAATTGCAACTGAAACACCAGTTGACCATGCTCTGAGCGTTTGTGTGGTTGAGTTTCTTATTCATCAAATCATAGAATCCCTACAGTGTGGAAACAGGCCATTTGGCCCATCATACACTAACCCAGCTAGCACAGAGCTGGCTCCAAGTGTGAACAGAACCTCTGACACACCTGTTTATGTTTTTCACACGTGGAAAGTATCTCACACTGATCCAGCTCCCTCAGAACCAGCTCCAGAGGGAGCAGAACCTCTGATTCTCCTCTTTTTTTTGTATGTCCCCACACTACCATCTAACAGCAGTAGTGCTTACTTTTCCCCAGTACCCATGTCGTGTGTGTGCAGGTGTCAGACACAGTGAAGAGTAACAAGTGTGTAAATCTTTATTTATATTCGACTACCAGGAAGAAAGGAAACACCAGAGTGGCCAGTGACAAGCAATGCCCTTCTTGACAAAGGGCAATACTTTTGCAAGGTTTGTAGCTCAGGTTGAGGTTTAGGGTGTAGGTTTGCTCGCTGAGCTGTCGGTTTGATATCCAGACGTTTCATTACCTGGCTCGGTAACATCATCAGTGGCGACCTCCAAGTGAAGCAAAGCTGTTGCTTCCTGCTTTCTATTTATATCTTTCTCTTGGATGGGGTTCCTGGGTTTGTGGTGATGTCATTTCCTGTTTGTTTTCTGACGTGTTGATAGATGGCATCTAGATCTATGTGTTTGTTTATGGCGTTGTGGTTGGAGTGCCAGGCCTCTAGGAATTCTCTGGCATGTCTTTGCTTAGCCTGTCCCAAGATAGATGTGTTGTCCCAGTCGAAATGGTGTTTTTTTTCATCCGTGTGTAGGGCTACGAGGGAGCGAGGGTCGTGTCTTTTTGTGGCTAGCTGGTGTTTGTGTATCCTGGTGGCTAACTTTCTTCCTGTTTGTCCTACGTAGTGTTTGTGGCAGTCCTTGCATGGAATTTTGTAGATGTCGTTGGCTTTGTCCATGGGTTGTACTTGGTCTTTTAAGTTTGTTAGTTTTTGTTTGAGAGTGTTGGTGGGTTTGTGTGTACTAGGATTCCGAGGGGTCTTAGTAGTCTGGCTGTCATTTCTGAAACTTCTTTGATGTATGGTAAAGTGGTTAGGGTTTCTGGCTGTGTTTGGTCTGCTTGTCGTGGTTTGTTCTTGAGGAATCTGCGGACTGTATTATTTGAGTATCCGTTCTTCTTGAATACTTTGTATAGGTGGTTCTCCTCTGTTTTCCGAAGTTCGTCTGTGCTGCAGTGTGTGGTAGCTCGTTGGAAAAGTATTCTGATACAGCTTCGTTTGTGTGTGTTGGGATGGTTGATGCGTGAGGGCAATGCTGCGTGATCAAAAAAATCAAGGGGAGGGCAGGGGTTAAATCAAAATAGAGTTGGAGGGGGAAATAATACACTCCACTCCCTGCGGTGCCCACCTCTCCCTGAACACCTCCAGGGTGTTGGTGGACACTGCGTGCTCCTTCTCCAAGGACACCCGGGCCCTAACGTAACCGCGGAAGAGGGGCAGGCAGTCGGTCCTAACGACACCCTCCACAGCCCGCTGCCTGGACCTGTTACACCCCTGTTTAGTTTTTTTCCCTTTTTTTATATAGAATCTCTGACACTCCCATTTATAAATTTCCCCCACATTTGGGGCAGCACAGTGGCTCAGTGGTTAGCACTGCTGCTTCACAGCACCAATGACCTGGGTTCAATTCCAGCCTCGGGCAACTGTCTGTGTGGAGTTTGCACATTCTCCCCGTGTCTGTGTGGGTTTCCTCCAGGTGCTCCGGTTTCCTCCCATAGTCCAGCGATGTGCAGGTTAGGTGAATTAGCCATGCTTAATTGCTCAGAGCGTCCAGCGATGTGTAGGTTAGGTGCAATAGTCAGGGGAAATCTTGACTAATAGGGTAGAGTAATGGGTCTGAGTGGGATACTCTTCGGAGAGTTGGTGTGCACTTATTGGGCCAAAGGGCCTGTTTCCACACTGTAGGGATTCTATGGTTCTATAAAGAGATATAGTTACTAAGTTTGCAGATGACACTATTGTTGGAGGCATAGTGGACAGCGAAGAAGGTTACCTCAGATTACAATGGGATCTTAATCAGATGGGCCAAAGCGCTGAGGAGTGGCAGATGGTGTTCAATTTAGATAAATGCAAGGTGCTGCATTTTGGAAAGGCAAATCAGGGCAGGTCTTATACACTTAATGCTAAGGTCCTGGGAAGTGTTGCTGAACAAAGAGACCTTGGAGTGCAGGTTCATAGTTCCTTGAAAGTGGTGTCTCAGGTAAATAGGATCATGAAGAAGGCGTTTAGTATGCTTTCCTTTTTTGGTCAGACAGTTGAGTATAGGAGTTGTGAGGTCATGGCGCGGCTGTACAGGACATTGGTTAGGCCAGTTTTGGAATATTGCGTGCAATTCTGGTCTCCTTTCTATTGGAAGGATGTTGTGAAACTTGAAACGGATCAGAAAAGATTTACAAGGATGTTGCCAGGGTTGGAGGGCTTGAGCTATTGGGAGAGGCTGAACAGGCTGGGGCTGTTTTCCCTGGAGCGTCGGAGGCTGAGGGGTGACCTTATAGAGGTTTATAAAATCATGAAGGGCATGGATAGGATAAATAGACAAAGTCTTTTCCCTGGGGTGGGAGAGTCCAGAACTAGAGGGCATAGGTTCAGGGTGAGAGGGGAAAGATATAAAAGGGACCTAAAGGGCAACTTTTCACACAGAGGTAAGTGCGTTTATGGAATGAGCTGCCAGAGGAAGTGGTGGAGGCTGGTACAATTGCCACATTTAAGAGGCATCTGGATGGGTATATGAATAGGAAAGGTTCAGAGAGGTATGGGCCAAGTGCTGGCAAATGGAACTACACGGATTCAGGATACCTGGTCGGCATGGATGGCTTGGGCTGTTTCTGGGACTCTATGACTCGAAGTCCATGCCAACCCTCTGAACAGCATTCAACCCAGACCCACCACAACCCTGCACTTCCCATGGCCAATCCCCCTAACTTGCACATCTTTGGACTGTGGGAGGAAACTGGAGCATCCGAAGGCAACCCACGCAGACACGGGGAGAATGTGCAGACTCCACACAGTCGCCTGAGGGTGGAATTGTACCCAGGTCCTTGGTGCTGTGAGGCAGCAGTGCTAACCACTGAGCCACTGTGCCACCCCTTATTGTCAAACCCAAGTTTTCTTTGCTTCTCAACGTTATCATTAGTATTTCTGCCCTTATTTCCATTAGTTGCAGTACTCCTTCTGCCTGCACCCATATCGAGAGATTGTTAATGCTATAAGCAGCGCTGAAAAAGAATACTCTCCTCAGAACAGTCCATCTCCAAATTTAACTCATGTCAAGCCCAGAATTTTGTCCATATGTGCTACTGAAGCACCATCCATTCACTTAAATGCCAGCACAAATTGGGGAATTTCTGCAATCTTGCATATAACCTATTGATATCCGTTGTGCACTCTCCCATAGTATTTTCAAATTTGTCAAAATCCGAGCAGTCAATAAATCAGCTTTTTGTTCAATTTTATTCACGAAAAATTTGCCCGAATCCTCATCTGCATTCAGATCATCAGACTCCAGCTTGAAAAGAATATTGCTCCTTATCCTGCTTTCCTACAGTCAGAAACGTGCAAAGGCCATTCCTTGCTTTCTCTTTGGTAAAGACGTAACGCAGACCTGCATTGTAACTTCATTGGTCATAATGCTCATTTTTGGAAAGCAGGGCTTGAAACTTGGAAACTTTACATTTTGAGGAAGCCACCTTCTATTACAAATGTGACACACGAAAAGATTGTGTTTTTAACTGTTTTGAACCAGAGTCCAAGTCCACAGTTTAGTGAGAGCTTTATTCATTAACTATACTCCATAAAACTCACACTCCACTGATTAATGAGCTCCCATGTTTATACAATGAATTCACACCAAAATAAACCTTCATTAGAAATTGATTACCTGTTCCCTCATTCCTGTGGACAGTCATAGAATCCCTACAATGTGGAAGCAGGCCATTTGGCCCATCAAGTCAATACCGACCCTCCGAAGATCCACCCTCCTAACCTATCCCTGTCACCCTGCATTTCCCATGTCTAACCCACACATTCCTGGACACTATGGGCAATTTAGCATGGCCAATCCGTCTAAACTTCACATCTTTGGACTGTGGGAGGAAACTGAAATGCCCAAAGGAAACCAACGCAGACACGGGGAGAATGTGCAAACTCCACATTGTGTGCTGCCTGAGGGTGGAATTGAACCCGGGCGTCTGGTGCTGTGAGGCAGCAGTGCTAACCACCGTGCCACCCTTCAGACTTTCCAACCTTACTGGTTGAGAATAAGAGAGGCATTGCAGAAGGTGCAAACAGTGTTTATAACAAACAGCAGTTGTAAGGGAAGTCTGAACTGGCTGGGTTTATTTTCCTGCAGACAAGAGACAGCGCTGAAGGGTGGCCAGATGGATGTCTTTAAAATGAAGAAGGAGTTTGAGAAGGAAAGAACATTTCCACTTGCAGGGAATTCAAAGACTAGGGGTCATTAACACAGGGTGGTCACTGACAAACCATTAGAAATTCAAGAGGAAATATGTTACACAAAGAGTAGCAAAAATATGAAACTTGAAGGTGAGACAAGTAACGTGTATTTTTAAAGGAAACCGAGACACGTCCATCAGGCTGAAGGATTGCTGATAGGGTTAAGTGAAGAGGACTTGCATTAGCCTGAATGGCCTGATTCCATGCTGTACACTCATTGGCCTGGATTTTGCACAAAGCCACAATCATTGTCAGATCGCCACTCCTCTTCGATGTTCTCCTGGCTCAACACTGCTGCCTAATCTTTCCTGGTTCTCCTGAATCGGGCTTTACCAGAAATCTGGGAAAGTGTTCCCCTGGAGAGCTCCAACAGTTGGGGGCGGAAGCAGGACGTGTCTTCATACAGCACTAGCTGCCATTAAGTGAATCGAAAGCTCAAACGTGAATGTTACAGAAGAGGTAGTTGGGTTCTAGGATGTGTAGCAGGTGAGCTAAGGTGGTAACTAGGTAGGATGGGTAAGGCAGCAGGTCATAATGAGGGGGTAGGTAGGTGAGTGAGGTAGAACATGAGTAGAGTGACAAGGGAGTAGAGTCGACAGTTGAATGGGTACAGGTGGGCAAGGTGCCAGGTGGGTGGCGGTACGTGGATAAGGCAGCAAGTAGGTGAGGTTTGGGTTAGAGGTGTGGTTGAATGGTCAGGGGATATTGTTGAGACTCTGAACTGCTCAGTGCCCACACAGTGGGTGTGTTATATATGAGAGTGGGTATGTTATATATGAGAGTGGGCAGAGTTTCAGTTTAGCTCACTCCTGTGTTCAGTGTCATAACAATCCTCCCCAACCACCTCATTTTTACCTTCACTTCTGAACACCACTTTACTATAGCCCAAATCCGCCAAGCCCTGTTCACTTATGTGATGCCACTCCTGAAGTCTTCATTGAGAACCTGAGTTACTCATTTGACTCTGCATCAATTTCCATATCCAATGAGATTCTGTGTTACACACATTCTAAATAAATGTGTAATAATGACTTAATCACAGGCCTTGACTGCTCACATGACCTCAGGAAGCGCTCCATTGAGGCCTTCACAGTTTTCCACCTGTTGCCATGGCAAAGATTTTGAGAACCTGTTGGTGCAAACTACAGATTGATCCTTTCTTAACAAAGCAAACAGTGTTACTGATCAACCTCTGGGTCAAACTCTTACCTTGGTCGCTGCGTCAACGTTCGCACCGAGCTGGATCAGTTCAGAAACGACCCCGATGTGACCTTCCTTGGAAGCAAGGTGAAGAGCATTCAACCCATTCTGTAAAGTAACAAGAAATCGAGTTACACCAAGAGGTATCCAAATCCACAGGCCTACTGAACCTTTTCCACCATCTCTTAACTAGATCCTGGGGTGGGGGAGTCCAAAACTAGACAGCATAGGTTTAAGGTGAGAAGAGAAAGATTTAAAAGGGACCTGTGGGGCAACTGTTTCATACAGAGGGTGGTACGTGTATGGAATGAGCTACCAGAGGAAGTGATGGAGGCTGGTACAATTACAACATTTAGAAGGCATCTGGATGGGTATATGAATAGGAAGGGTTAGGAGGGTTACGGGCCAGGTGCTGGCAAATGAGATTAGTTCAGTTCAGAAAATCTGGTTGGCATGGATGAGTTGGTCCAAAGGGTCTGTTTCCACGCTGTACATCTCTATGACTCAATATCATTTTCTCTCACTATCCTCATATACATTGATATCTTTAATACCTATTGATTGATCTCTGTCTTGGATCCACGGTACTCTGGAGTAGAGGATTCCAAAGACTTATTAGTTGTTAATCAAAGAAATCTTCCTTATCTCAGTCTGAAATCGTCTGATCCTTCATTTTGGAGATCATGGTTGATCTTAACTTTATCTACACAACCTTGGTTCTGTAACTCTGAATACACATGCCTCGCTGAAAGACATAAACACAGGGTTGAAATTGGCAATCTTCTCCAGCATGGACTATACTCTTAGGAAACAGAGTCCCAGATTTCCAGTGTCTCCTCTGTGAAGTCTTGCTTCCTGACATCATCCTGGAATATCCTTACTCATTCTAAGGTGGGGTCTCTTTATTCTGGTCATTCTCCTCCCATGAGGAAACGGTTTTCCACTATCTACCCTATCAACTCCTTTAATTACCCTTAAACACCGTAGAGATCACCTGCTCATCTAGGGAGCATGCAAGTTGAGTATATGCAAAACTGACTTCATCGTGAGCCTGAGATCGAGTTTCATTTTGTTGAATCTGTGCTGCACCAACTCTAAGACCAAAATATCCAGGAAGGTGAGGTGAATTCAATATTTCACATTTATAAGTACTTAATTTTTTACATGAATGTTATTCGATAGTCCTGTGCAGTACCTGAATGCATTACCTTCTAGTTGGAGAATAGATCTCTATGACAGAGTAAGATAAAAGATCTACATAGCTGGGCGGGTCAAGATAATCAGGCAGAGTCCACATGGTTTTGTGAAAGGGAAAGCATGCTTAACCAATTTATTCAAATTCTCTGAGGAAGCGACATGGGCTATGGACAAAGAGGAGTGAGTGACTGCATTGCACTTACATTTCCACAAGGTATTTGAAAATGTGCCGAATCAAAGTTTATTGTATAATACAAAAGCTCTTGGTATAGGGGCTACATGTTGACATGGATAAAAGATTGGCTCGCCAATAGGGAGTTGGGAGAAATGATTATTGTCAGTTACCAAAACATAACCGGTGGAGAGTCACAGAAATCAGCTCTGAGGCCAGCCGAGGTCCCAAGGTTTGAGATGGGATTTGGAAGGGCACCACCTGGGCCTAAAACACAGGGCGTGGAGTTCCAGGGGCCCCACTAAGTTTGGGGTCAAGGTGGGACAGCTGTGCCGTGTCAGGGCAGAGCAAACATCTGGCAAAGGGGGTACAATGTGGAAAAATGTGAAATTGCCCATTTTTGGCTGGAAGAAATTTTTTAAAAATATTATCTAAATGGCGTGAGATTGCAGAGCTGTGAGATGCAGAATGATCAAGGTGTCTGACTGCATTAATTGCAAAAGATTATCATACAGATACAACAAGTAATTAGGAAAGCTGATAAAATATTATGGCTTATTGTGAGGGGAACTGACCACCAAAGTAGCGATGTTATGCTTCATTTATAGAGGGCAATATGAGGCCACGTGTGAAGCGTTGCTTCCAGTTTTAATCAGAAAAGGTTAGCTAGACGGATATTCAGAAAGGCATGGTCATTTTATAAGGAAAGATTGGACAGGCTAAGCTTGTACCTGTTGAAGATTAGAAGGTAGAGAGATTGGGACTGGGTTCACCTCATAAACTATGAGGTTCTTGATTGGGGTTATTAACCTGGACAATTAGGAAAGCCTTTGCTGAGCAATATAACCCAGAGATTAGCATTTCCTCTGTTGTGGACTGCCTCTGAGCTTGCTGGAAGAAAATAAAGCATGATTTGGTGACAGGACTCAGCCTCTGTGCAGTTTTATGAGATGGGTAAGAATCATAGAATTCCTACAGTGTGAAACAGGCCATTTGGCCCAACAGGTCCACACCAACCCTCCGAACAGCAACCCACCCAGACCCATTACCCCTACCCTATTAGTCTACATTTACCCCTGACTAATGCACCTAACCCACACATTCCTGAACACTACGGGCAACGTAGCATGGCCAATTCACCTAAACTGCACGTCCTTGGATTGTGGGAGGAAACCAGAGCACCTGGAGGGAACCCATGCAGATACGGGGAGAATGTGCAAACTCCATCCAGGCAGTCACCCGAGGCTGGGATTGAACCTGCGCCCCTGGACTGTGAGACAGCAGTGCTAACCACTGAGCCACCATGCCGCCATGTCAACACCTTATAAATGAAAACTCCGGATGCTGGAATAGGAGGAGGTCATTCGGTTCTGACAATTAGACTGGGTTCTCAATTCCACATCTGCCCCAGTTCCATAACCCTTCACACTAATCTGACAGGAAAAACAGTTAGCATGCAACATGTAACAATGCAGTTAGCCTGCCAAAACAAAGTACAACTTTCAGAAATGTTAAAAGCGTTAACACAGAAACTGAAAAATGATTCAACAATCAACGCATACAAGAGAGATCTTGACAAAGACAGGATACAACAGATGTCTACACTGACAACAGAATCTAGAGCTACAAATCACTGCAGGGACGTTAGAAGTGAGGACTGCAGATTCTGGAGGTCAGAGTCAAAACGTGTGGTGCTGGAAAAACAGGTCAGGCAGCATCCGAGGAGCAGGAGAGGCGACGCTTTGAGTATAATATTGCTGATGATGGGCTTATGCCTGAAATGTCACCTGTCCTGCTGCTCTGTGACCTGTTGTGCTTTTCCAGCGCCACACTTTTTGCCTCAGGTTTATGACAGAGCTGAGGGGAACTTTCTTTTCCCTAGACGGTCCACAAGGCTTTGGAACTCCCTTCCTCAAATGGTGGTGGAATCTTTGAACTTTTTTAAAGCAACTGCAGATGGATTCCTGACAAGAAAAGGGGTCAAAGGTTACTGTGAGTTGGCAGGAACATGGAGGGATCAGGTCAGCCATGACCTTGTTCAATGACACAGCAGTCTTTTTGAGGGGCCCAATGGCCTATTCCTAATTCATCCTAAGTCATACTGCACTTCATAATCACTGAAGTATTTTTAAAGTGTAGTTACTGTTCAAACCTAGCAAAGGTTCCTAACTCCACAGCTTGTTGGAGGAGCAGGTTTGTTTTGCTGAGTCATGTTCCTGTACCCATCTACACTGCATGACAGGCTCACAATTTGCGATGAATGAGAGTTCATTGTGGTGCAAGGGAGGATGAGTATTGCATCAGTGCACACTCAGTTATCAAGCTCTGTTCTATAATAACCTGAACCATTGGTATTTGGTATCCCAGCATTGACGGGTTTATTAGCATGGTGGTGTGGACACCATGTCTTCCAGAAATAAAAATCTAAACCACCTTGATGTTCCATCTTGTAAATGAAGCCCAAATATGTCGAACTTGTAATGTGCGATTGTACAAGAAATAATGCAACAGGAAATACCTCACACATTGTAAACCTCTTGAAACATTATTTAATCAAACAGCGGATTTCCTCCTATGAAAAGAGTGCTTTATTTTACACAGTAGCATGTATCTATTTATGGAACAAATCCATGAGATACAATCAAGGTTATAAACTGTGGGATAACTGCCAGGACAGTCAGTGTTGCAGTGTTGCTGAAGACAAGGTAGTAATGATAAATGGTCTTTTACGTTTGAATATGACTTGCACCTTAATCATTGTTCTTTTCTGAGCTGTTGCCACTGGGTGGGTAGATTGCAGGGGCGAAGTAAGAAAAAGCTGGTATTTTTAAAAATCTCTGCCAGTGCCTCCACAACATCGATGGTACCTTTTAATTGCTCAAAGCACGTCACGATTTGAAACGTTAAACTGGTTTGAAATATCACACATTTGTTTGCCCTATTCAACCAGGAGCAAAGGTGGAAAGTATATTTGCATAAGGTCCTAAGAAATAGAAGAAGTAGGCCTATAATCCTATTCAGTCTGCTCCACCATTCAATAAGATCATCACTGATTGGACTGTGGCTTTAACTCCATCTTCTAGCAGCACCCTTGACTCCCTTAGAGATCTCTCACTCAGGTTTGCATGCATTCATTGATTCGGCCCTCTTTGCTTCCTATGGCAGAGAATTCCAAAGACAAATGATGCTCTGAGAGAATAAATGTCTTCTCATCTCCAACTTAATGGGAGATCCCTTATTTCTTAATTTATATATGCCGCGAGGTCTGAGAACGGATGAAGGATCACTGGACTCGAAACGCTGACCCTGCTCTCTTCTCACAGATGCTGCCAGACCTGCAGAATTTCTCCAGCAATTTATCTTTTTGTTTCAGATTTCCAGCATCTGCAGTTCTTTGTTTTGTTCGAGGGCAAACACTGTCTCAGCAGCAACTCTGTAAAGTCCCCTCAGAATCAGAGCTGAAAATGTGTTGCTGGAAAAGTGCAGCAGGTCAGGCAGCATCCAAGGAACAGGAGAATCGACATTTCGGGCATAAGCCCTTCCTGAAGAAGGGCTTATGCCCGAAACGTCGATTCTCCTGTTCCTTGGATGCTGCCTGACCTGCTTTGCTTTTCCAGCAACACATTTTCAACTCTGATCTCCAGCATCTGCAGCCCTCACTTTCTCCCCTCAGAATCACTATGGGTTTCAATTAGATCGCCTCCCATTCTTCAAAATTCCAGTGAGGACAGGCACAGGATGCTAACTTTCCCTCATAAAGCAACCACTTCCCCTCAGGAATCAGCTTCACGGACCTTCTCGGAACTGGACCAATGCAAATGCATCTCTCCTTATGTAAAAGAGGCCGAAACTGTATGCAATACTGCAGGAAGACATTCCCATTTTGATATTGCATCCACTGCACATTCCATTTGCCTTCCCAATTACTGGCAGCACTTGCATGTGAACTTTTGTGATTCATGTCCACAGAATTCAGTGTAATGCAGCCTCTCGCCATTTATGATGTGGAGGTGCCGGTGTTGGACTGGGCTGGACAAAGTTAAAAATCAACAGGTTATGGTCCAACAGGTTTATTTGGAAACACCAGACATCACAGTGCTGCTCCTTTATCAAGTAGCTAGTGGGGCAGGATCATAGGACACAGAATTTATAGTAACTGATCAAAGTGTCAGATACACCTGATGCAATATCTGGAACAAACCTAGATTGCTGTTAAGTATTAATCATTTAGAATGGGTTGCAGGTTTTGATTCATTAATATGTAAGTTCTATAACTTCTTTCAAGATTAGCAAGGCCGCCTATGTGTAGAACCACAGGAGATGGGGGAAATACTAAACAGTATTGTTCACTCTGGAGAAGGACATGGAAGATAGGGAAGGTGGGGAAATAAACACTGATACCTTGATAATGCCCAAATTACAGAGGTGGTGGTGCTGGAGGGGGTCTTAAAACGCATAAAGGTGGAAAAAATCCCCAGGACCTGATCAGGTGTACCCTAGACCTCTGTGGGAAATGAGGCCTTTGCTGGGGCCTTTGCGGAGGTATTTGTATCATCGATAGTCGTAGGTGAGGTGCCGGAGGACTGGAGGTTGGCTAACGTGCTGCCACTGTTAAAGAAAGCTGGTAAGGAAAGGCAGGGACCTACAAACCGGTAAACCTGACATCAGTGGTGGGCAAGTTGTTGGAGCAAATCCTGAGGGACAGGATTTACATACATTTAGAAAGGCAAAGACTGATTAGGGATCGTCAACATGACTTTGTGCGTGGGAAATCATATCTCACTAACTTCATTGAATTTTTTGAAGAAGTAACAAAGCGGATTGATGAGGGCTGAGCGGTAGATGTGATCTACATGGTCTTCAGTAAGGCGTTTGACAAGGTTCCTCATGGTAAACTGATTAGCAAGGTTAGGTCACATGGAATACAGGGAGAACTAGCCATTTGGATACGGAACTGGCTCAAAGGTAGAAGACAGAGGGTGGTGGAGGGTTGCATTTCAGACTGGAGGCCTGTGAACAGTGGAGTGCCGCAAGGATCAGTGCTGAATCGATAGGAATTCACTACCACAGAAGACTGTGGAGGCCTGGTCACTTATGAAAGAGATTGATTTTTTTTTAGATTTTAAAGACATCAAGGGGAAAATGGCATCAAAGTAGAAGTTTGGCTATGATTATATTAAATAGTAGAGCAGGCTGCAGGCGATAAATATTTGACTCCTGTTCCTAGCGAGCGTGTTCTGACATTTTAACACTGAGATAGCCCTGGCTCAGGGTCACCACTTCATGTTATACTGATCACGTTGGGCACTTCAACCCATTTCTCACATTCTGCATGCCTGACTACTCCAGGCTTGTCGCTGACCATGTCAGTTAGAACCTGTGCCAACCTCTTGCCCTGTTGTTGTAACTTCCAAAAACAGCTCAGCTTTCTCAGAGGTACGGAAGGATTAGTGCTCATCCACTACTTTATATCCTGCAGATTTCGCACTGACTCTGGAAGGAAATGTGTTCTGCATTTACCGAGTTCCCTTCACTACTTCAAAACACCCACAGTATTTCTCAGCCAATGCAGCACTTGTGAAGTGAGTTCACTGCCGTAAGTTACTACCCAATTTGCACACAAGGTCTTAGAAGCAATGGGAAGTCTTCAGAAATGTGATTACGAGAATCCAGAGAAAGTATATTCCTGTCTGGGTGAAAGGGAAGGCTGGTAGGTATAGGGAATGCTGGATGACTAAAGAAATTGAGAGTTTGGTTAAGAAAAAGAAGGAAGCATATGTCAGGTATAGACAGGATAGATCGAGTGAATCCTTAGAAGAGCATAAAGGAAGTAGGAGTATACTTAAGAGGGAAATCAGGAGGGCAAAATGGGGACATGAGATGGCCTTGGCAAATAGAATTAAGGAGAATCCAAAGGGATTTTACAAATATATTAAGGACAAAAGGGAAACTAGGGAGAGAATAGGGCCCCTCAAAAATCAACAAGGTGGCCTTTGTGTGGAGCCACAGAAAATGGGGGAGATACTAAATGAGTATTTTGCATCAGTATTAACTGTGGAAAAGGATATGGAAGATATAGACTGTAGGGAAATAGATGGTGCCATCTTGCAAAATGTCCAGATTATAGAGGACGAAGTGCTGGATGCCTTGAAACGGCTAAAGGTGGATACATCCCCAGGATCTGATAAGGTGTACCCTAGAACTCTGTAGGAAGCTAGAGAAGTGATTGCTGGGCCTCTTGCTGAGATATTTGTATCATCGATAGTCACAGGTGAGGTGCCAGAAGACTGGAGATTGACTAATGGGGTGCCACTCTTTAGGAAGGGTGGTAAGGACAAGCCAGGGAACTACAGACCAGTGAGCCTGACGTCGATGGTGGGCAGTTGTTGGAGGGAATCCTAAGGGACAGGATGTACATGTATTTGGAAAGGCAAGGACTGATTAGGGATAGTCAACATGGCTTTTTGCATGGGAAATCATGTCTCCCAAAGTTGATTGAGTTTTTTGAAGAAATAACAAAGAGGATTGATGAGGGCAGCGTGGTAGATGTGATCTATTTGGACTTCAGTAAGGCGTTCGACAAGGTTCCCCATGGGAGACTGATTAGCATGGAATACAGGGAGAACTAGCCATTTGGAAACAGAACTGGCTCAAAGGTAGAAGACAGAGGGTGGTGGTGGAGGGTTGTTTTTCAGACTGGGACACCTGTGACCAGTGGAGTGCCACAAGGATCAGTGCTGGGTCCTCTACTTTTTGTCATTTATATAAATGATTTGGACGCGAGCATAAGAGGTACAGTTAGTAAGTTTGCAGATGACACCAAAATTGGAGGTGTAGTGGATAGCGAAGAGGGTTACCTCAGATTACAACAGGATCTTGATCAGATGGGCCAATGAGCTGAAAAGTGGCAGATTGGGTTCAATTCAGATAAATGCGAGGTGCTGCATTTTGGGAAAGCAAATCTTAGCAGGACTTTACACTTAATGGTAAAGTCCAAGGGAGTGTTGCTGAACAAAGAGACCTTGGAGTGCAGGTTCATAGCTCCTTGAAAATGGAGTTGCCGGTAGATAGGATAGTGAAGAAGGCGTTTGGTATGCTTTCCTTTATTGGTCAGAGTATTGAGCACAGGAGTTGGGAGGTCATGTTGCGGCTGTACAGGACATTGGTTAGGCCACTGTTGGAATATCGCGTGCAATTCTGGTCTCCTTCCTATCGGAAAGATGTTGTGAAACTTGAAAGGGTTCAGAAACAATTTACAAGGATGTTGCCAGGGTTGGAGTATTTGAGCTACAGGGAGAGGCTGAACAGGCTGGGGCTGTTTTCCCTGGAGCGTCGGAGGCTGAGGGGTGACCTTATAGAGGTTTACAAAATTATGAAGGGCATGGATAGGGTTAATAGAAAAAATCCTTTCCCTAGGATGGGGGAGTCCAGAACTAGAGGGCATAGGTTTAGGGTGAGAGGGGAAAGATATAAAAGGGACCTAAGGGGCAACCTTTTCACACAGAGGATGGTACAGGTATGGAATGAGCTGCCAGAGGAAGTGGTAGAGGCTGGTACAATTGCAACATTTAAGAGGCATTTGGATGGGTATATGAATAGGAAGGGTTTGGAGGGATATGGGCCGGGTGCTGGCAAGTGGGACTAGATTGGGTCGGGATATCTGTTCGGCATGGACGGGTTGGACCGAAGGGTCTGTTTCCATGCTGTACATCTCTATGACTCTTTTTGGATAAGCCCTTGTTTTAGATGTTGCTTGAGGCATAGTGGCAAGGACTTTGGAAAACCTGTCCCTCTTTTTTTTTGGAATACTATCACAGGATACCTTGCACATACAAGAGGGTTTGATTTTAACTTCGCGCCTGGAACACAACTCCTCCCAACTGTGTTCCACTTGATAAGTTCTGTATCGGACTACTTCAGTTTTGTGCTCAAGTCTCAAGGCTGGGATTTGAAAGCACAACCATCTGGCTCAGAGGAAAGAGTATATCATCGAGCCAAGGCTGACACCATTAGATTCCTACTCAAAGCACTGGGACCAGATATACATAAAAAACATGCAGACTGAATTACCCGAGTAAGGTTTCTTCTTCCTTGCCCATCCCAATCTGCCTCAGATTATTGCAGCAGAGTGATCAAGGGTTAACGGATCTAACCAATGAATTGCAAGCTCTCTCGTGAGTTTAATATTCTGAGAGTTTAGTGTTCACTGAATGTATTTGCACGATTCAGAAACTGGGCAGGAATTTGAGGATAAAACAGATGTCCCAAATGTTCAGGTGTTTTAGCAATGAACCAAAACTCTACATCAAGTCAAACTGGAAATGAACGCAGACTGCACAAACCTGGTTGCAGATGTTTATGTCAACTCCAGCTTTGATATAGTCAAGTGCCTTCTCCAAGTTGCCCGCGCGAGCGGCTCGTAGGTAGCTTGCATTGGTGTCGGTCTATAAAGAGAAGAGAGAGAAAAGATATGGTTAATGTAACAAAATTAACTGCACACCTATTGGTGAAGGAGTTCTTCCATCATGTGAACAATTTTGACCTGATGAGATTTCCATTGAGTCTGGTGTCCCTCTACTTCATCCCCTTTGCCCTCAGCAGAACTTTCAGAATGTAAAAGGAGCAACGGGTGGTTATTAAGTGATGGTGCAGTATCTTTGTGCATGGAGAGTCAGTGACACTTGCATCCGTTTCACTTTGGCACTGCAGGTGGAGAACATTATCATATCCGAAGACAAAAAACAGATAATTGTGAAAACACTCACCAAGTCAGTCAGTGTCTTCAAAGTAATGAGAATCATAGAATCCCTACAGTGTGGAAGCAGGTCTTTTGGCCCATCGAGTTCACACTGACCCTCCAAAGAACATCCTACCCACTCCCAGCCCCCTGCACCATCCTTGTAAAGTTGCATTACCTGATCAAGCTAACCTGCACATCCCTGGACACTATGGGCAATTGAACATGGCCAATCCACCTAACCCGCACACCCCTGGACACTATGGGCAATTGAACATGGCAAAAGGGAAGACTGCAGATGCTGGAAATCAGAGTCTAGATTAGAGTGGAGCTGAAAAAGCACAGCAAGTCAGGCAGCATCCGAGGAGTAGGAGAATCGACATTTCGGGCAAAAGCCCTTCATTAGGACTGAAGGGCTTTTGCCCGAAATGTTGATTTTCCTACTCCTAGGATGCTGCCTGACCTGCTGTGCTTTTCCAGCACCACTCTAATCAAGACAGCAATTTAACATGGCCAATCCACCTAACCTGCACATCCCTGGAAACTATGGGCAATTTAAGATGGCCAATCCACCTAATCTGTGCACCTTTGGACTGGGAAGAAACCAGAGCACCCGGGGAAACCATGCAGACATGGGGGAAATGTACAAATTCTACATGGACAATCACACGATGCTGGAATCAAACCAGGTGCCTGGCGCTGTGAGGCAGCAGTGCGAACCACTGAGTCACTGTGCAGCCCAAAACTGTGGACATTTTTAGGCATAGTCTTACATCAGAACTGGTAGAGAACAGAGCTGTGTGGACCAGGATACCTGGGACTGTGTGTACATATAAAGCACATATAGAGTAAGAATGAGCTTCGAGATTGATGGACAGTTGGAAATGGTTGGAAGGACTACGAGGGAGGAATTAAGCACCATCACCATCACAAAAGAGGTAGCATTAGGCAAACTAGTGAGATGTTAGGCTGGTAAGTCCCCTGGCCCTGCTGGCCTACATCCTAGAATCCTAAAAGAAGAAGCTACAGATATAGCAGATAGGTTGGAAGCAATTTTCTAAAAATCTTTGGATTCTGTATAACTACCGGACGATTGGAAAACTGCTAATGAGATGCCCCTCTTCAAAAGGGGAGGGAGGGAAGCAGGTAACTACAGGCCGATTAGCCTAACGTCTGTTGTTGGGAAAATATTGGAATCAATTATTAAGGAAGTAATAGCAGCACATTTGGAAAATCACAATCGGATCAGCATGAATTCATGAAAGAGAAATCGTGTCTGACTAATTTATTCAAATTTTTTGAAGGAGTTCCAACTGGAAGCGAAGTGAACCAATAGACGTTTGGAGTTCCAGAAGGCATTCAACAAGGTACCTCACAAATGGTTAGGTCACAAAGTAAGAGCCAATGGTGTTGGCGGTAGTATATTAGCATGAATAGAGAATTGGCTCATGGGTAGGAAAGAGTGAGCAGGGATAAGGGCTTCAGGTTGGCGACCTCTATCCGGTGGCTTCTACAGAGATCAGTGGTGGCACTGCAACTGTTTACAATATATATTAATGACTTGGATGAAGGAAGTGAACGCATTGTAGCCACATTTGTTGATGTCACAAAAGTCGACGGATAGACAGATTGTGAGACAGATACAACCAGTTTACAGGGAGGTTGATTGGTTAAGTAAATGTGCCAAAAATTAGCAAATGGAAGATAAATGTTGGAAAATGTGAAGTTGTTCAGTTTGGAAGGGGCACAAAAGAACAGTGTGTTATTTAAATGGAGAAAAACTGCAGAAACTGCAACACAAAGGGCATCAGGGGTTACTTGTGCAAGAAACACAGAAAGATAGCACACAGGGACAGCAGGTAATCAGGAGCGCTAATGGAATGTTGACCCTTATTTCAAAAGAGTGGAGCATAAGAGTAGGGAAGTCTTACTGTAAATGTACAAGGAGCTGTGGGACTAAATCTGGGGTACTGAGAGCAGTTTTGGTGGAGGCGGTTCAGAGAGGATTCACTGGGATGAACCCCAATTTGGAGGGATTGTCTTATGAGCAAAGGCTAAACAGGTTGGGATGTTACTCACTGGAATTTTGAAGAATGAAGGGTGATCTCATTGAAACCTGTTGGATTTTTAAGGGATTTAGTAAATCCTGAAAGGATGTTTCCACTCATGGAAGAATCTAGAACCAGTGGGTATAGTCTCAGATTAAAGGGGTACCAATTTAAGACTGAGATGAGAAGGAATTTCTTCTCTGAGGATTCAGAGTCTTTGGAATCCTTGCAACAGAGAGCTGCATGCCAGAGTCCCTGTGTATATTTAAAGCTGAGACGGATACATTCTTGATCAGTTGGGGCGTCGGGAGGTATGGAGAAAGGGCAAGAAAGTGAATGTGAGGAATACTGGATCAGCCACGATCCTGTCAAATGGCAGACCAGGCTCAAGGGGCTGAATGGCCTGCTCCTGTGCCTATGTCTCATGATCCTATGGTTACTGACAGAAATGAAAATAGCTCAAGACAAAGAATGTATAAAGCAAAAGAGAAAGAATAACTAGGGCTGGAGAACAGGTTAAAAAAAACAGCACCAGGAGAGCCACATTGGAAACTCCTGCAGAGAGAAAAGCAAAGTTTTAAGGCATAGTTTTAAGATGAGAGGAGAAAAAATTTAAACAGGACATGAGGGGCAACGTTTTTGTACAGAGAGTGGTTCATGTGTGGAATGAACAGCCAGTCGAAGTGGTGGATGCAGGTACAGTTACAATGTTTAAGAGACATTTGGACAAATACATAAATAGGAAAGGTTTGGAGGAGTTGGGGCCAAATGAGGGCAAATGGGACTAGTTTAGTTTAGGAACATGGTTGGCGTGGACTAGTTGGGCCGAAGGGTCTGCTTTCATGCTGTATGACTCTATAACTCAAATTACATCAGGATTAAATAATGAAGGCTTTCACCGGGCACAACGAAGAGCCCTTCATAGCTCCCAATGGGACAACTCCAGGATGTCATTATGAAGTTCAAATACATGATTCAACAACCAGTACCCATGTTGAGTGTAGGAGTTGAAATATCTCCTTTATCTATTAAAACTACACATCAATTAACTTCATCAAATTAACTCTGAACTTACCTACTTGAACGCTTTTACTTTTATTAGTTGGGATGTTTATATGCCCCATATCCTCTCCCCAAGCCTCTGCTCACTCCCAATCATCAGCACAAATCAAGCTTTCAGTGTTAATGTGAGAAAGGACTTTTCAAGTCTTTAGGATGTCTCAAAATGCTTTACAATGAGGTACTTCTGAATTAACACTGCTGTTTTAATCCAGAGACAATGGTAGTCACAGTAAAGTCCCACCAACAGCAACGCATCTACACAGTGCCCCTCAGCAGCATCAAAAAGTCAGTTTCCAAATGAGCTTTGAGGATGTCTAGTTTTATCTCACCACTTTCTCTGCTGACCTCTCAGCTGCCTCTGTCCCTGGTTGTCCAACAACCCGGAGTTGATGAACAGACATTTCCTTCAATTGAATGTTGGGAAGGGTGATGTCCCTTCACTCAGTCCCACCACCAACATTGTTCCCGAGCTGCCAATACCAGCCCTCCCTCTCTCCACAAAGGGCGGAGTCACACCATTGCCACCTTTTGATGGTCTACTTTATTTTAAACTAAGCAGTTGACCCCATAACCTCTCCATCTCGATGACAGTCTGATTCCACATGGTCGCCTATATCTGCCCCGTCTCAGTTCATGTGCTGCATCGGAACATTTCGGATCTCGATGGACTCACCCACTGCATTCTCTTCATTTAGCCTCCTACGCTCCACCTTTCATAGAATTGAGGGCACCCAAGACTCTGCTGCCAGTATCCTAACTCGCACTAAATCCTGTTCACCCATCTCCCCTGTGCCCAATGAACTACAATGTCTACCAATGCCCCAACTATGGCCTTGGCTCTCCCTATCTCTAGAATCTCCTCCGGCCTTAATACTCGAAAATACGTCTGCATTCGCCCAAACGTTGGCCTCTGATTTTCATTGTTCCATTGTTGATAGCCTTGCCATTGGTTGCCTACACTTTAAGGTGTGTAATTCCTCCCTGGAATCCTCTGGCTATAGGACACTACACAAAACCTCCCTCCTTGACAAAGCTTCACAACCTGCCCCATTTTATCCTTAGGCAGCTTGATGTCAAATAGCATTAGACAACACTCTTATGATACACCTCGAGACGCTTCAGTGTGGTAAAGGTGTTATGTAAATTCACGTTGTTGTCATTTCTCTAAAAGCATGCTGGTTGCTCGAACATCTCCAGGGAGAGCTCCCCTATTGTTATTTGTAATAATGTCATGTTCGCAATAAAAGGACAGACACAGCTTTGGCCTATGTCACCTCCAGCAGCATAGCCCTCCTTCAGATTTACACTCCTACAGTCTGAGTAATGCATGCAATATGAGATTGCAGTTTGAGATCCAAGCAGTCAAACTGGCATCTAGTTGGATCAAGAATTTACAATGTTTGAGGCTGACAGTATTCACTCGAACGTTTCTTTCTTTGAAAAGCAAAAAAGGCTAAATCTGAGAATCCCTACAGTGTGGAAGCAGGCCATTTGGCCCATCGAGTCCACATCGACACTCCAAAGAGTATCCCACCCAGATCCACCCCACTACCCTATATTTCGCATGGCTAACCCACTGAGCCTGCACAAACCTAGATTGCTGCTTCACAGTGCCAGAGACCCGGGTTCAATTCCCGCCTCAGGCGACTGACTGTGTGGAGTTTGCACATTCTCCCTGTGTCTGCGTGGGTTTCCTCCGAGTGCTCCAGTTTCCTCCCACAGTCCAAAAATGTGCAAGTTAGGTGAATTGGCTAAGCTAAATTGCCTGTGTTAGGCGAAGGGGTAAATGTAGGGGAATGGGTCGGGGTGGGTTGTGGACTTGTTGGGCTGAAGGGCCTGTTTCCACACTGTAAGTAATCTAATCTAATTTAGTGTGGCCAATCCTGCATATCTTTGGATTGTAGAAGGAAACCTGAGCAAACCCACACAGCCACAGGGAGAACATGCAAACTCCACACAGACAGTCGCCCAAGGGGTGGAATCGAACCCAGCTCCCTGCTGCTGTGTAAACATGGTGACACTTTGACATAGAGAACACTGTGGTAATTTTGAGATCGGGCCAATTCACACACATCCAGCACTCTGTTGAAGCTAGTCCAACAATACGTCAGATCACTTGCCCATTTTACATGGCTGTATGTCCACATCAGACATAGAGCCAAAATAACTAGCCAGCAAGTGATTAAAGATTATCACACAACACTTTTGTTGTGTGACTGCATTTTGACAGGAGATATTACATGTTGCAAAACACACAAAATGAAATTTACCAGCTTCATTGGAAAGATTCTCATTTATTTATAGCACAATTATTTACATCACATGACAGCAGTGTCACTGTAGCTTTGCAACAGTTGCGCGCCATGCATCATATGAAGCGTCTCTCTCGACGCTGTGTGATTTGCTCCCTTTATAAATTTTGTAACAGCAAGTGTAGGAGAAAATTTGTCATTTGAAGGAGCTTAGGAAAATGGGGATGCCATTTAGTTCTTTGAGCTTTTCTTGCCATTAAATTAATCAAGGATGATCTCTATTTAGCCACCTTACATCCATGTCACTTAATAACCTAACAATATCGAGCAATATTACTTCTGAAATTATCAGTTGTCCTGTGCAGTTAAAAATTACACAACACCAGGTTATAGTCCAACAGGTTTATTTGGAAGTACAAGCTTTCGGAGCGCTGCTCCTATGTCAGGTAGGTAGTGGGGCAGGATCATGGGACACAAAATTTACAGTAAGATACCAAAGTGTCATACAACTGGTGTAATGCATTGAACAAACCTAGATTGCTGTTAAATCTTCAATCACTTGGAATGGGGATGCAGGTTTCGATTCATTAATATGTAAATCCCAGAACTTCTTTCAAGTCACATTCCCGAGGTAACTCAAGGTTTTATTTTTAAAAAGTGACTACTAGCTCAGGCAATGCATTAAAGGTGTGAGGTTAGAGTCTGTCTGTATCCCAACCTGGAGTCATATGTAGTGACCAAAGGAAACTGTTTCTCTGCACCTATCCAAAACTTCTTAATTAGACCACCCCATCATCTCCTATTATCCAGGGAACTTCAAGTCAAGGTGAAAGTGGGTACTGCAGATGCTGGAGATTAGAGTCAAGGTGAGAGCGGTGCTGGAACAGCACAGCAGGTCAGGCAGCATCCGAGGAGCAGGAATATCAACGTTTCCGGCAAAACTCCTTCAGCAGGAATGAGCATTCTTGATGAAGAGCTTTTGCCCAAAATGTCGATTGTCCTGCTCCTCGGATGCTGGCTGACCTGCTGTGCTTTTCCAGCACCACTCTAACCTTAACTTCAAGTCTAGTCTTAGCAACTTGTCCCGATAATTTAAATCTTTTAGCTCAGATAGCATTCCAGTAGAAGGCTGCTGCATCAGCGTCAGTAGCAATATACCCATCCTGAGGGGTGTGTCTCAGAACTGAATGTCGTACCTCAGGTGCAACTTAGAATTGGCATTAGGTTTTATTGTTACGTGTACAGGTATTTCTGGTATAATGCAATGGTTGCATTCCTATGCAATCTCGCGTTATAGAAAACCATTATACCTGTGCAGTTGAAAGCTTGCACTAGCCAAACAGCACCCACTATCCACTTTATAGCCAATTCACATTGATGAAGCACGCGTTAAACCGGAATTATTTGTACTCAAGTATAAAAATACAAGAGAGCCAGCACCACCATTCATTATGATCATGGCTGATCATCCTCAATCAGTATCCTGTTCCTGCCGTATCCCCATAACCCTTGATTCCACTATCCTTAAGAGCTCTATCCAACTCTTTCTTGAAGGTATCCAGCGACTTGGCCTCCACAGCCTTCTGGGGCAGAGCATTCCATACACCCACCACTCTCTGAGTGAAGACGTTTCTCCTCAACTCTGTTCTAAGTGGCCTACCCCTTATTTTTAAACTGTGTCCTCTGGTTCGGGACTCACCCATCAGCGGAAACATGCTTCCTGCCTCCAGAGTGTCCAATCCTTTAATAATCTTATACGTCTCAATCAGATCCCCTCTCAGCCTTCTAAACTCAAGCGTATACAAGCCCAGTTGCTCCAATCGCTCAGCGTAAGACAGCCCTGCCATTCTGGGAATTGACCTCGTGAACCTACGCGACACTCCCTCAATAGTCAGAATGACTTTCCTCAAATTTGGAGACCAAAACTGCGCACAATATTCCAGGTGCGGCCTCACCAGGGCCCTGTACAGCTGCAGAAGGACCTCTTTGCTGACTGGGGTCAACCTTCCAGATCTACAATATAGAGAGGACAATATTGATTTGTTATTCCATTCCAGTGAAATCCACTGGCAAGAGAAAAGATTGAAAGTATCAATGATTAGAATATATTTGCCTGGTCAGCACCAGTGGAGGCCTGGCTCTGGGCCATATATGACTCTGCTCTGAAGATGAGGATAATATTGGTTGCTGGGCACACGTATCACATGGCAACCAGAACAGTGTCGAAAAATGAAAGCTGCTTACGTTCCAACAAACCCATGTATGTTTTACCATACATAGCTAATGCACCAAAAATCTCATGCTTCTCAATCATTTGTATCTAAACACAGCAGAACGCCTTCCAGCATCACAGTTCTTTCGGTTTTTACTGTATTCAGCTATTTGGAAAACTGTAGTCTGCTCTGATTATTTTAAGGAAATTAATATTAATTTCTCCTGATTCCAGGGGATAACTGGAGACATATTGTAAAAGATGTAACCCTCAAGCCAGAGCTGAAAATGTGTTGCTGGAAAAGCGCAGCATCCAAGGAACAGGAGAATCGACGTTTCGGGCATAAGCCCTTCTTCAGGAATGAGGAAAGTGTGTCCAGCAAGCTAAGATAAAAGGTAGGGAGGAGGGACTTGGGGGAGGGGCGTTGGAAATGCGATGGGTGGAAGGAGGTCAAGGTGAGGGTGATAGGCCGGAGTGGGGGTGGGGGCGGAGAGGTCAGGAAGAAGATTGCAGGTTAGGAAAGAAGTGCTGAGTTCGAGGGTTGGGACTGAGACAAGGTGGGGGGAGGGGAAATGAGGAAACTGGAGAAATCTGAGTTCATCCCTTGTGGTTGGAGGGTTCCTAGGCAGAAGATGAGGCGCTCTTCCTCCAGCCGTCGTGTTGCTATGGTCTGGCGATGGAGGAGTCCAAGGACCTGCATGTCCTTGGTGGAGTGGGAGGGGGAGTTGAAATGTTGAGCCACGGGATGGTTGGGTTGGTTGGTCCGGGTGTCCCAGAGGTGTTCTCTGAAACGTTCTGCAAGTAGGCAGCCTGTCTCCCCAATATAGAGGAGGCCACATGGGGTGCAGCGGATGCAGTAAATGATGTATGTGGAGGTGCAGCTGAATTTGTGGCGGATATGGAAGGATCCCTTGGGGCCTTGGAGGGAAGTAAGGGGGGAGGTGTGGGCGCAAGTTTTGCATTTCTTGCGGTTTCAGGGGAAGGTGCTGGGAGTGGAGGTTGGATTGGTGGGGTGTGTGGACCTGACAAGGGAGTCATGGAGGGAGTGGTCTTTTCGGACCGCTGATAGGGGAGGGGAGGGAAATATATCCCTGGTGGTGGGGTCCATTTGGAGGTGGCGGAAATGACGACGGATGATACGATGTATATGGAGGTTGGTGGGGTGGTAGGTGAGGACCAGTGGGGTTCTGTCCTGGTGGCGATTGGAGGGGTGGGGCTCAAGGGAGGAGGAGCGGGAAGTGGAGGAGATGCGGTGGAGAGCATTGTCGATCACATCTGGGGGGAAATTGCAGTCCTTGAAGGAGGGTTGTACGGTATTGGAACTGGTCCTCCTGGGAGCAGATGTGGCGGAGACGAAGGAATTGGGAGTATGGGATTGCGTTTTTATAGGGGGCAGGGTGGGAGGAGGTGTAGTCTAGGTAGCTGTGGGAGTCGGTCGGTTTATAGTAAATGTCCGTGTTGATTTGGTCGCCCGAGATAGAAATGGAGAGGTCTAGGAAGGGGAGGGAGGAGTCTGAGAATGGTCCAGGTAAATTTGAGGTCGGGGTGGAAGGTGTTGGTGAAGTGGATGAACTGTTCAACCTCCTTGTGGGAGCACGAGGCAGCGCTGATACAGTCATCGATGTAGCAGAGGAAAAGGTGGGGGGTGGTGCCAGTGTAGCTGCGGAAAATGGACTGTTCCACATATCCTACGAAGAGGCAGGCATAGCTGGGGCCCATGCGGGTGCCCATGGCTACTCCTTTGGTTTGGAGGAAGTGGGACGATTGGAAAGAGAAGTTGTTCAGGGTGAGGACCAGTTCAGTCAGTCGAAGGAGGGTGTCAGTGGAAGGGTACTGGTTGGTACGGCGGGAAAGGAAGAAGCGGAGGGCTTTGAGTCCTTCATGATGGGGGATGGAGGTGTACAAGGACTGGATGTCCATGGTGAAGATAAGGCGTTGGGGACCGGGGAAGCGAAAATCATGGAGGAGGTGGAGGGCGTGGGTGGTGTCATGGAGGAGGTGGAGGGTGTGGGTGGTGTCATGGAGGAGGTGGAGGGCGTGGGTGGTGGTTTAACCCTCAAACCAGGACCAATCACCAAGATATGTTGAAGATAGAAAAAGCCAACAGGTCACAGAATCATAGTCATAGAATCATACAGTACGGAAACAGATGCTTTGGTCCAACCAGTCCATGCCTAATATAATCCCAAACTAAACTAGTCCCACCTGTCTGCTCCAGGCCCGTATCCCTTCAAACCTTTCCTATTTATGTACTTATCCAAATGTATATTTTTAAAACATTTTCTCTCCTCTCATCTTAAAAATGTGTCCCCTCGTCTTGAAATCCATTTTACCTTAAACCCTACCTGTACACCTCATTTATTTTATAAACTTCGATCAGATCATCTCTCAACCTCCTACGCTCCAGTGAAAAAGGTCTTGACCTATCTAGCCTTTCTTTATAACTCAAGCCTTTTGGCAATATCCTCACAACTTGGTTCCAAATGTTTCCTCAGAACATTTGTCCTTATCGGTAAATGTCCCTCAATAAGGTTTGGAGCTTGGAGTCTCCAATCTCCGCAGAATGTTTGAAAGGTTGATTTTTCAGATTTGCTTCAGAGAAGTGCAGGCACCTCACGGTGAATTTTCCAGGCTGGCCCTCCAGCTAAGAGAGCTAGACAAGAGGGGGGGGTGCTTTGAATGATTGGGTGCAGTGCACCTGATCTGCAACCTCCCCAATTTCCTCACTGAAGCTGGTTTCCACTTATACTTATTCCCAGCTCCAGAGTTAATTTCCTAAACCATGCTGTCACTTTTACCCCTCTCTCCTGGTCCAAGAACATCCCTAAAACCTCGATCTTTGATTCGCCTGCCCTAATCTCTCTGTCTGCCTCAGTGCCAAATCGTGTCCGATTGTCATCCTGTGAATGGTCTTGGGCCATTTATAGAGTCATACAGCATGGAAAGGTTGATTGTCTTACAGCATGGAAACAGAGCCTTTGGTTTCATCTTTTAAAAAAGGCAGCAGTTAAATATGCTGTTGTTGTGATTTTTGAGCCAATCAGGAGCATTGGTGAATCACAGTTAGATGTCACATTAGTGCAGCGATGGTGCCTTCCTGATCATGACTCTGTGACATGTTGTTGGGGCAGAGTTGATATAGCTATACTCTGCATCAAACGGCTGCAAAAACAGATGTGGGGAGTTCTTGACAATAGAGAAACTGAGTGAGACAGGATATCACCTCTTTCCCCAGTGCTGACTTCCATCACTTGAATGCCCCCACAAAATAAATCAATTGCTCATATTTTTTACTTCCTTTTATGGAGTGAAACTGACAGCCGTCTTTGATGTTTCTTGCATTGTTATTTCAATCACCATAATGACTGTAATTATTAAGGTGAGCTCTCAGATAATGAGTCAACAGCCTTATGCAGGGCGAAACCTTTTCAGATAATTGAAAAGAGTGCTGCTAATTATATTCCATGCAGTCTGATCGAAGCACAAACACTTCTGTTTCCACCCCCAGGCATCGTCAAGCTAAGTGATTGAAAAATGCATGGTCTTCACTTCAGCAGGTTTGCCTTTCGATGCAATGGTTAATTTTACAGAAATAACATTCAGTCGATTAGAGGGTGAGAACTACACAATTGGCTCATTTGAATTTGACTGGGTGCCAGCCTTTGGGAAGAGTGCTGTGTGGAACATGTCACATAATATGCTTTTCTCCATCCAGAAAGGTAAACATTGTCTAGTACAAGTGGACCACCCACTTCTCAACAGCCACATGCAGGTTGTCTCTTAGAGACATTAGAAAGAGCAAAGGCCATTCAGCATCTCACCATTGCTAACTCTTGTCAATTTATCATGGCTGATGAGCAACGCAGTTCCATTTTCCTCACACTGTTCCAAACCTATTGATAGCAAGTCTTCAAAGATTCAATAATTTACGAACACACATTGCCTTTTGGGTGCTCCCAGTACAACACCCTGTGTGAACAGCTACGAACAGTTAGAGAGTCATTGAGCACAGAAACAGACCCTTTGGTCCAACCAGTCCATGCCAACCATGTTCCTGACCATGTTCCCAAACTAAACTAGTCCCACCTGCCTGTGTTTGGCCCATATCTCTCCAAACATTTCCTATTTGTGAATTTATCCAAATTCTTTAAACATTGTAACTGTACCTGCATCCAACCCCTTCCTCTGGCAGTTCATTCCACACATGAACCACTCTCTGTGTAAAACGTTGCCCCTCATGTCCTTTTCAAATCTTAATCCTCTTACCTGAAAAATAAGCTCCCTAGTTTTGAACTTGCCCACCATAGGTAAAGGACCCCTGTCATTCACATTATCTGTGCCTCTCGTGATTTTATAAACCTCCAAAAGGTCAGTCCTCAACCTCCTAAGCTCCACTGAACAAAGTCCCCAGCCTTTCCAGTCTATTTTTATAACTCAAACTCTCCATTCCCGGCAACACACTGGCAAATCTTTTCTGAACCCTCTCCAGTTTAACAGTATCCTTTCAATAACAGGATGACCAGAACTGCACACACTACTCCAGAAGAGGCCTCACTAACATCCTGTTATAACTTCAACTTAACGTCCCAACTCCTCCACTCAAAGGTCTGAGCAATGAAGGCAAGGATGCTAAATGCGTTCTTAACCACCCTGTCTACCTGTGATGCAAATTTCAAAGAATTATGTAGCTGAACCCCTAGCTCTCTCTGTTCTACAATACAATCCAGGGCCTACTATTAATTATGTAAGTCCTGTCCTTAGTTGTATTACCAAAATGAAATACGTTCTGATTAGTTACTCTTGAATCTGCTGGCTTTAACTTTGTATGAGGAATGGTCAATTCAGCTGTGCAAGAAATGAAATGCCTTAAGACAGTATAAGCGCAATAACATGGTCAAGAAGTCCGTAATGATAATGGGTCTGGAAGCCTGAGGATGATACCCAACATCTTACAGCTATTATGACACTAGCAAGAAGAATATCATGAAGGAAATGTTGAAACTTTTGATTCCATTGTTATCAGGGAGCGAGGACTTGAAACAGTGTAAGGATCAGCCTGTGTGATGCTTATCAATATGTGAAGGAGGGGTGGTGATGGGGGGGGGGTGAAAGTTTCAACAGTCAAATAGGACATTTCAAATCTGTTCATACAGACTGTATCCTTGAGGGGTAACAGCACCTTTAACCACTCCCAGAGTTAACTATATTGCGAGTAGCCAATCACTATAGGTTTTGAACATATGTACAAGGGGGTATAACAAAGGCAAATCTTTTCTTTGTCTCTTGCTGTGCAGCTGGACATAAGCTCACAAGCTAAAGGTTACGTGCTTTTCTCCTGCAAGGTCTAATTTGCATCCAGGTGTCAACAGGCATGAGGATATTGGAGTGGGAACGTGTAGTAATGTTTGAAGTCTCCTGGCCCAGTCTAAGACAAAAAAAGGCCGCTGGGTGACAGAGACACTAACTTTACCGTCTGCTCAAGTAACAAATGAAGAGTTCGGGAAGTGAGTTTGGGGCCTGTGTGACCATTTCAGGCCTCGTCAGACACCAGGAAGTGCGAAACTTTAATCTCGTCGTTTTAACCAAGACAGGAAACTGGATGAAACAGGCCAGTTGTCGTGCAGTTTGAAAGCTAAAATGAACACAAATTGGATTGGGAAGATCCAGTTTCTGTGGGCTATTTGTCAAGGAAGGGCACAACTGCATTGAAAGTAATCAGTTTGACGGTTTTGACTTTGTTTCGAGTCTCACATGATGTTATTCACCTGGCCATCAGCTGTCAGCGGGTGATTCACATCCATGTGATTATGAAACATAGTTCATAAAATTAGCTCAAAAATGTATAATCCTGTACTGTTGCCTGTCTTTATTAATTCTATTTAAGTCTGAACCCTCAGAACAGGTCAAGTGTTACACCACTAATTGCTGGGACTATTCAATTTTAAACCCTTCAAATCAAAATGCTGTCACAACTCACTTGGGCAAAACATAAGATTACAGGGTGGGGATCAGCCACAGTGAGGTTAATGTGGGGAAACAGGGGATCTCCATTATCTGGTTTTCATCAGCCATACCGTCCTGCTGTATGTTCTCCAGTTTACCGTTTGTCCATATCAGCACTATAGAGGGCTACATAAGGTTTTGGTGGTGTGCTGTAGGTTGACCCACAATTCTATTAGGGAGGGAAGAAAATTCCAGGATTTTGACCCAAAGACTGAAGGACACATTTCCAAGTCAGGATGGTGATTGGCTCGGAGGGGAAATTATAGGTGGAGTTTCTGCATGTATAAGAAGGATGTTGTGAAACTTGAAAGGGTTCAGAAAAGATTTACAGGATGTTGCCAGGGTTGGAGGATTTGAGCTATAGGGAGAGGCTGAACAGGCTGGGGCTATTTTCCCTGGAGTGTCAGAGGCTGAGGGGTGACCTTATAGAGGTTTATAAAACCATGAGGGTCATGGATAAAATAAATGGACAAAGTCTTTTCCCTGGGGTGGGAGAGTCCAGAACTAGAGGGCATAGGTTTAGGGTGAGAAGGGAAAGATATAAAAGAGACCTAAGGGGCAACGTTTTGTGTACGTACATGGAATGAGCTGCAGAGGAAGTGGTGGAGGCTAGTACAATTACAGCATTTAAAAGGCATCTGGATGGGTATATGAATAGGAAGGATTTAGAGGGATATGGGCCGGGTGCTGGCAGGTGAGACTAGATTGGGTTGGGATATCTGGTCGGCATGGACAAGTTGGACCGTGCTCTATGACTTGATGACTCTATGTATCTGCCACCCTTGTCCTTCTAGGTGGTAGTCATCATGGATTTGGAAGGTGTTGTCTAAAAGCCTTTGGTGAATTTCTGCAGTGCAACTTGTACGAGGTACACACTGCTGCTACTGAGCATCGGTGGTGGAGGGAATGGATCTTTGTGGAAATGGTATCAATCAAGCTGGCTGCTTAATCCTGGATGGTGCCAAGATTCTTGGGTGTTGTTGGAGCTGCACCCATCCAGGCAAGTGGAGGGTATTCCAGCAAACCCCCCCTCAACTCATGCCTTGATGTACAGCACAAAACAGAACATTTGACCCAATCGATCCATGCTCAATCTAGATTATAAACCACTTGCGCCTCTTTTCATTATTCTTCACCTAAATATGCCGTCAATAATCCTCCACCTCTTCTCCCTGGTGTCCTTGTCTTTATCTATTCTGTTTCAAACATTGTGATGACATGTTCCAAAATCTTACAAACAGAACAAGATACTGTGGTTGCTGGAGTCTGAATTAAAACAGAATCTCAGCAGGTCTGGGAGAGAAAGTTGATATTTCGAGTCCAAAGACTCTTCTTTGTAATTCACATTCTTAATCTTCAAGGAAGGAAGAGTCTTCTGAATTTGGAATTCTTTGCAACTGTTGAATATTGGTGGACTCTAGTTATGTTCTACCCCACAAGGAGAAACATCCTCTGTGTGTTTTCACACTTTCAAATCATTTTAAACACATCTATTAGATCAGCCCTTCAGCCTTCCTTGTTGAAGAGATGTAACCTGTCCATGCTTTCCTGAAATATATACCCACACATTCCCAGCATGATTCTGGTAAATCTTCTTTGCACTTACTGCAGTACCCCTACCTACCTTGGACCATAATATATATTCCCAGGAAAACCCTTTCACTGCTTTTATGCAATGATTATATTGAGAGCTGGATTAACATTACATCTTCGGAATTCCAAGGAAATTAGCACCTGTCTGAAAATTCATTCTGGTCCCTGAAACAAAAAGTGTTTGGGTGATTTCAAATTCTGAAAAGTCTCACCTTGGTATTTCAAAATATGGTTACAGTAAAAGTGTTGGCATTTATATTGTGGCTTCCATGCCCCCCAGAAAGCCCTCAAATGCCGAAACAACCGATGAAACACATTTAACTGGGGGTCATTATTACAAAACAGGAAATGCAGCAACAATTTTGTACATAAGAAGATCCCACAAACAGCTGTGGGATAAATGTCAAGTCAGTGAGAGACTAACTGTTTCTTTCCCCACATATGTTGGGGACCTACTCAATACTTCCAGCATTTTCCAATTTTAATCTCAGGCTTCCCAGCATCTGCTGGTGTGTATGTACAACCACTTTGTTGGGAATTGGAAATGGAAGGTTTCTCAACACAATGAAGCCTTGATCAGTTTCATGGAGATTCCAAAGAACAAAAGTGTCTGAGAACTCCATGCATGGGACACAGGGAAGATGACACATGTAATATCACTGGACTGAAAATCTAGAGGCACGTCATTTCAAATCCCATCTGCTGGAATTTAATTGCAATTTCTTAATCTAGATTATAATGCCACTCTCAGTGATGAAGACCAGGAGGCTATAAATTAAAGTTCACTGAGGAGATCTGGCCTATATGTGACTCCTGACCCACAACAATACGGTTGATTCTTAAGTGCTCTGTGAAATGGCCTGGCAAGCCACTTAGTTCCAAGCATGGGCAACGAATGTTGCTCTTATCAGCAGTGCACACACAGAATCCCTACAATGAGGAAGCAGGCCATTCGGCCCATCAGGTCTACACCAATCCTCCAAAGAACATCCCACCCAGACCCACACCGCTCCCTATTCCTGTAACCATGCATTTCCCATGGCTAATCCACCGAGCCTGCACATCCCTGCAGCAAGTTTGTCCTAACCAAAGCCTGTCACAGGACATCTAGCCCTCTAGAAATAACACCACACAGCTGGCTTGTTTTATTTTTTAAGCAAAACCCTACTAATGTGTGGCAAGGCTTTCATTTTCCAAATAAGTTCAGTATTCTTCCAACCAAACATTTCCATTCACCTGCCATGGAACCTCATTCGCCAGTTATTTGTAGGGAAGGAAGCAGAGTAATGGTGTTGTCACTGGGCCAATAATCCTGGAGTTACGGGTTCAAATCTCACAGTGACAAATGATAAAATTTGAATCCAATCAAAATCTCGAATAAAAAGTGAGCCTAACTGTGACTAGGTAACCACTAAGAATTTTTTGTTTGTTTGTTTTGGATGTGAGCATGGCGAGCTCGGATGGCATTTACTGCCCATCCCTAATTGCCCAGAGGGCATTTTAAAATTCAGCCACATTGCTGTTGGTCTGGAGTCGCATGTGGGGCCAGACCAGCTAAGGATAGCAGATTTCCTTCTCTAAAGGACATTAGTGAACCAGATGGGTTTTTCCTGACAATTGGCAATGGTTTCATGGCAATCATTAATTCCTTAATTTCAGACTGTTATTGAATTCAAATTCCACCATCTGTTACGGCAAGATTTGAACCCTGGTGCCCAGAATACTACCTGGGTCTCTAAATTAACAGTCGAGCGATGGCACCCCCAGGCCTTCACCTACTCTAGTTTTAAGTTACCACTTCTTTAAAAAAATGTGGTTCACTACTGCCCTTTAGGGAAGGAAATCTGTCTGATTTAGTCTGTATGTAACTCCAGACCCATAGCGATGTGAATCATAGAATCCCTACAATGTGGAAGCAGGCTATTCAGCCCATTGAGTCCACACTGGCCCTCCGAAGATCATCCCATCCAGACCCAGTCCCCTTCCCTATCCCTGTAACCCTGAATTTCTCACGGCCAATCCATCTAACCTGCACATCTTTAGACTGTGGGAGGAAACTACAGCACCCAGAGGAAACCCACGCAACATGGGGAGAATGTGCAAACTCTATGCAGACAGTCATTTGAGTGTGGCACTGAATCAGATTTGTGGCGCTGAGACAGTAGGCTAACCACTGAGCCACCATGCAAAGATAGTGAGAGGCATGAATGCTGACAAATATTACAGAAACAAATAATTAAAACTGATTTTTCATCCTGTAAAATTATTTATGTCCTACCATAACTTGCTGCAGCTCTCCTCTACATTGACCCCCGTGTACGCCTCCCAACCCTCAGCTAGGAGAAAGTGAGGACTGCAGATGCTGGAGATCAGAGTCAAAGAGTGTGGTGCTGGAAAAGCACAGCAGGTCAAGAATCCTGATAAAGGGCTTACGCCTGAAACTTTGATTCTCGGCTCCTCGGATGCTGCCTGATGGGCTGCTCCTTTCCAGCACCACACACTTCCAATTCCCACCCTTCGACCCAATTTGGTATCATCCACAGCTTTAGAAATTGTGCTTTTGATTCCTAAAACCCAAATCATGCTTGAAAATGGCTTCTTCAGAGTCCTTTCCTGCAGCCTGTAAGCACCATCCACCAAACTGATTTCGACATGAGTAAGGCAGGAAAACATGAGGCTGGCTTTAATCCCACAGTTGCAGAATTAGGAGTACAGCAATGCTGTCAACAGGAAGTGGAATAGAGCCACTGGTGATCTGCAGTAATTGGCATCTTGGTCTAAATGCCAACTCTATGAGTCGAGTGTGAGAAGATAAACACCAGTTGAAAGGTTTCAACCGGTTCCAGACCAGAAACCGAACGGAAATGAGTCAATTATCTTCACAAACCACACTGGAGCGAGTGCAGAAAATTGTTTTGAAGCACAGATTCAGTCGAAACAATTCACAAGTGGCCACAGTCTCCTTGCGTAGGGACCTGAGGTACTGAACAGGAGGAATTCAGAGAACTGGGAGTGCAGGCCTGGTCTTTGGCCAGCACCCTTTCCCTGGCTGGGGCAGTGGGAACCCACAGTCGCTGTTTCACTCCTTGTTCGTGAGATGTGTATCGAGAGCAGGCTGAATGTGACACTGTTGCCAAGCCAAGAAAATTTGCGCCAGCCCAAAATTTTACCCTGACCCCGCAAAACAAAATGCTGTTAAGACATGCAGATCTGAACTCTCTACTCTCAGTCTTTCAAATGGAAGCTTCGAAAACAACAAAGACCTGCATTTATATAGCCCCTCTCATGACTTCAGCAGTCTGAAGTTCACCTGATGAAGGGGCAGGGCTCTGAAGGCTTGTGATTTCAAACAAACCTGTTGGACTATAAGCTGGCGTCATGTGACTTCTGATCTTGTCCACCCCAGTCAGACCCCACCACACCAGGACTTTTTGATGCTGCAGTCGTTCATGCAAAAACTGGGAGTGCAGCAAAGCAAGATCCCACAACCAGCGATCAGATATGAATCAGGTCGTCAGTTTTCATTAATGACCTTCGAAAGATAATTCGGTTCATCCCTCCACAGATGCTGGACACCTGCTGGGTACTTCCTGTGTTTACTCTCAGGCTAAAAGCATCTGCCTTTCATATCTGTAACTACTTTGTTGGGAATCAGGAATAGAAAGCAAAGTTCCTCAGTGTCATGAAGCTTGAAATTAATTACAAGAGAATTTATTTGTATTACAAAGGACAAAACTGTGCCTGAGAACTCCAAGCATAAGATACTGCTTCAGCAGGTGAACCATAAATACTATGTAAAATTGCAATTCATAATACTTTCAATGTTAGTGTCATTCGTAATGCTGTGTTAGTATTATTTTGATTTAAAGTGAGTGAAAAGTAAACTAAAGAGAAAGCCTAACAGAATGGAAGTCCATCTTCATTAACATTGTTTTCTGCAATTTATGGTTTCATCTGGGATTTACAATTTACTTGTATTATATGTATATCCAAGATTTAAATAAAAGCAAATTATTGTGGACGCTGGAAATGTGAAATACAAACAGAAAGAGTTGGAATACAGCAGGTCAGTGGAGAGAGAAGCAGCGTTAACTTTTCAAGCCCAATACAACTCGTCATTGGAACTCAAGTTGTTTAAAGTTGCACCAGGATTTGATAAACACCCTGCCCTCCCTTGTTGCTTTGTAACACTTTCTGTAGCAGCATTGTACAACACAACTTGTTGGCAGGCTGGAGGAGTGGCTATGGTGTGACCCTTTTAGCCTTTGTCACTAAATTTGGTTGAAAACACCTCACTTGTGAATGCACACCCAGTGTACATCTGCTGACCATCATGTGCAACTCAGTAACAGTGAGTGCAATACTCAACAATAATACATTCAGATCCGCTCTTTCCGTATCACCATTTCATCGGCAAGCAGAAGTTAAAAGTTAATATACCTGTGATTTGCGACTGTATAACATGATCCCAGACCCAAAGCTCGTGATAATCTCATTTTCCTTTCTTACTAACCTGCTGTGCGTGTCATGTTTCCTACATTACAGTGACTGTGCCTCAAAAAAAACCAATTCATTATTGTAAAGAGAATAGGGATATCTGGAGGTAGTTTAAAGCTCTCTTTAAGTGCAAGACTTGTTTTCTCAAAACTTAGAAATAGCATTTTATAAATTAATTCCAATATTGTAATTGCATTCCTGGTCTATCACAACTTCTGAGGTACTTTCCTAGCTCTATATGGTCACACATATCTCTGGTAACAAGCTTACAAAGAGAATGAGGAAGGTACTGCTGTACATAGTGCACTAATATTGTTTATCATAACCAACACAACTTACATCTGGCCACATAGCATGATCACAGCTAGGAAGCTCATTTAGTTAACTCAAGCACAATGGTACAGAAACTAAACTCAGTCAGACCCTTTAGCAATCTTTAAAAGCTTTGATCACTTACTTGGTCCAGTAAGTTTGCTTCCTCCTGCACTGCCATCTTCCCCAGCTAAGGATGAAACCTGCTGATCCGATTAATGAGTACTTGGATTAAGGAATTCACTATGGCATTACACCAGTTCTATAAATAGCAGCTCGGGTGGTGGAATTGAATATATCCCTGGGTTTTGCTGAAGGGCTTCATAGACAGAATAAACTAATAGATATAGTTTCTGAAAACACTAAAACGCCATACCTTTACTGCTCTCGCAATACTTGCATGTCACTTCCCGAATATCCAAGTGAGTGTACAGTATTTATAGAGTCCCATCACACAGTTTACATGTAAATGTGATAGGCATGTACCAGAATAGCAACAGCAGCTGCTTCACGGTCTCCGCTGGGCCCCAGCTTACCCAGTGCCTGTTTTCTACAACGCAAAGCACTCCTGGTCCAAGTCAACAGCCTTCATTAAAAACAAGTTGCCCGCGGTTATAAAACGCTGCCCTAAGCCAACTTTTGACTTATTCAGCATTCGCATATTCCCACCCACATCCATTCTGTGCAATTGCTACTGCCCCACTGCAAAGTGGATTATGACATAAGGAAGGAAAACATTCGCAAAGTGCATTTTGACAAAAGTAAAACCACCATGGATGCTGGGAATCTGAAATGCAGATGGAAAATGGCACATGAGCTCGAGCACATGAGGGTTGGGAAAGTGATAGAGAATTATTAGGCCCAGGCCTGTGTTGGCACCTTATGTTTCAGTTAGGCACTTCACAGCCTTCTGGATGCAACACCGAGTTCAACAGGTTCAGATCATAAGCCCTGGTTTCTCTTTCTCCTTACTGACACACTTTCCTTTTTTGAATGTTTGGGGAGTTCTTGCCATCTGTTTTTGAGTTTCAGACCGGCTTTCTCTTGTACTCTGGGCTTTCCTCTTCATCGATTTTCCTGGTCATTCTTTGCAGTTTTCTGTTTGACTTGTTGCCTGTCTTTGAGCATTTTCATTAGGTTCGCTTCTATTTTTAGCTTTTCAAGTTGACCACACATGGTGGGGTCTACCCCTTAGAGTGTTCTTGCGATTTGGAGTGTGAATTTGCTGTGCATTCTGAGGCATTCCCTTCGATGACGGGCACTGAATCTCTTTTGACTGGGGAGGTGATGGCCTTGTAGTATTATCACTGGAGTGTTAATCCACAGACCCAGATAACCTTCGAGGGACCTGGGTTCGAATCTCGCAATGGCAGATGGTAGAATTTGAATTCAATAAACATCTGGAATTAAGAGTCTAACGAAGACCATGAACCCATTGTTGATTGTTGGGAAAAGCCTAACTGGTTCATTAATGTCGTTAAGGGAAGGAAACTGCTGTTCTTATCTACTCTGGCCTACTCATGACTCCAAACCCTCCAGCAATGTGGTTAACTCTTAACTGCCCTCCGGGCAATATATGTTACCTAGTCAGTGATGCCCTAAGCCAATGAATGAATAAAGAAATTTGCTTTTTCATAGCTTGGTATACCAGTCTAGGCCTAGCATTTCATGCTGAGAGTGTGGTGCTGGAAAAGCACAGCAGGTCAGGCAGCATCCGAGAAGCAGGAAAATCGATGTTTCAGACAAAAGTCCTTCAGCAGGAAGGGCCTTTGCCCGAAATGTCGATTTTCCTGCTCCTCGGATGCTGCGTGGCCTGCTGTGCTTTCCCAGCACCACACTCTTGACTCTAATCTCCAGCAACTGCAGCCCTCACTTTTGCCTAGCATCTCACCCATTTATGGTTGCCCATGTTTGAATGTGAAGGAACAATCTCAGACCCACTCCTCCCTCTCTCGCTCTCCTTCAAACTGAATGAGGGATTCAATTGCATTGCAGTCACTGCCACCTAGTGGCACCACTCAGAAACCATTAATTAATCCGGTTTCATTGCACAAGACCAGATCTCGATAAGGAAGTGAGTGAAAAGTTACCAGGGGATGGTTGGAAACCATTAGTGGAATAATCAAGTCAGCCATGATCTTATTGAATGGCAGCGCAGGCCTAAGGGGCTGAATGGCTTATTGCTGCTCCGAATTAGCTTGTGCAGAGAGTATCTTTTCAGGATTGCCTGTTCACATCTCCCTGCACCAACCTCTGTTTTTAACGTATCCTGTGATCTGGCATCGCGGAAACCCAGTATTATTGAATCTTGCTTATTCTCACCCTATATCGGATCCTTCACTATCTGACCCTCCCCCACCATTTATTTGCTCAAAGTCTGTTGCAGTTTCAACTTCTCTGGCAAAAGACCGGGGAGACTTTGGCAGCTGAAAGAGTCAGAGTTTGGAAAAATACTGCTGGGCTATTGCACACAGCTGAGATCTGGGCCTCAAGTAAGCCCAGATGAGTCCAGAGTTTGGAGAAACCCTGGGACAGTGCCGGCTTGGTGAAGCTACCTGTCTGCAAAAGAGCCGGAATTTTGCCTGCGGTTCGGTGCTGTGATGAGATTTCAGGAATCCAGTGGAATGCAGTCTTGGAGAAACGGCTGGACAAATGATTTTTAAGCAGCTGTTAAGGCAGACTGAGCTGGAGCCGTTTTGAAGGAAATTCAGAGGTCATGTCTTTGAAAGTGAAGATTTGATATCCCACATGAAGATGACAAAGTTTTATTATGATTTGGTTAGCTGCTGAGATATATGACAGATCTGTCTCGAACCCATCTGTTATTTGATACACTCTATGAAATAGTCAACCAGAGTTTATCTCTGAACCCATATTGGCCTTCTGCTAATTCTGAATGTTAGAATGTAAGTTGGGTCAATTGTTTTACTTTACTAAATTGTTATTGTAATGTTTATTTTATTCATAATCTCTTTAGAAGGATTAGGATTTCAAACTTCGTCTACTTTCAACAAAAAGGTTACAGCTGGTGTAATGGTGGATCAAATGGCCTCCTTCTGAAATGTAACATTTTATGATTCAAAACTGGTTCTTAACATAAAATAAATTTGTCATCATTATCCAGGAACATAACAATATCATAGAATCCCTTCAGTGTGGGAGCAGGCCATTTGGCCCAGCAAGCCCACATCTCTCCTCTCCACCCCCACACCCTATCCCTGTAACCCTGCATTTCTCATGGCCAATCTGCCTGACCTGCACATCTTTGGACTGTGGGAGGAAACCACAGTACCTCGAGGCAACCCATGCAGACACGGGGGGAATGTGCAAACTCCACACAGACAGTCGCCTGAGGCAGGAATCGAACCTTGGCAATGAGGCAGCAGTGCTAACCACTGAGCCACCGTGTTACCCCAATGTTCTACCCTTTCCTTTACTGGATGCCTGGTAACAGTCTCACACCTGAGTCAAACCATTGCAGGTTCAAGCACTAAAGATGCTCTTTGGTCTGCCTGAAACGTGTTGGTCTTCCAGAGCAAGAGTCGACCCTGACCGAGTGTTACAGACTGGCACATTCCAAGATCCAGGACTATGTGCTGAGGGACGCGGTAAAGTTTGGGGCAGCTGCTGCCAAGGTGCAGTGAGGTCTTTCTGTCAAAGTACAATGGAGGTCCATTCAGTTATTGGACCCTCCTAGTACCTCAAATGTAAGTAAATAAAATCTTGCATGAGAAAGTAATGCTTTTGGTTTGTATTATAGAATGGTTGGGGAAGTCAAATTCCTGTGTTTGTTTCTCCATACGTAAAGAGTGTACAGAGCCGAACTGCTTTAGTGACTATGGATGTGTATAAAGATTTTTTTAATGTTTAAAATATATTTTGGAATGAAAAATATTTTGGGTTCAACTCTACTCCAGAAACATGAACACATTATCTTGGTTGGAAGTTCAGTGTAGTCCTGAGGGAGTGCCACTTTGAGGGAACACTGAGGGATTGTCGCACTGAGAGAACACCGCACTGACAGAACACTGAGGGAGTGCTGCATCGAGGGGAACACCGAGGGAGTGTCGTACTGAGGGAACACCGAGGGAACGCTGCATCGAGGGGAACACCGAGGGAGTGTCGTACTGAGGGAACACCGAGGGAACGCTGCATCGAGGGGAACACCGAGGGAATGTCGCACTGAAGGAACATTGAGGGAGTGTCGCACTGTTGGAAATGCCGCAATTGAAGGAGTGTCGCACTGAGGGGAACACCGAGGGAGTACCGCACTGAGGGAACACCACGTTGACAGAACACTGAGGGAGTGTCGCACTGAGGGGAACACCAAGGGAGTGCCGCACTGAGGGAACACCATGTTGACAGAACACCGAGGGAGTGTTGCATTGTGGGGAACACCGAGGGAGTGCCGCACTGAGAGAACACCATGTTGACAGAACACCGAGGGAGTGTTGCATTGTGGGGAACACCGAGGGAGTGCCGCACTGAGAGAACACCATGTTGACAGAACACCGAGGGAGTGTTGCACGGAGGGGAACACCGAGGGAGTGTCGCACTGAGGGAACACCACGTTGACAGAACACCGAGGGAGTGTCGCACTGAGGGGAACAACGAGGGAGTGTCGCACTGAGGGAACACAGAGGGAGTGTTGTACAATTGGGAATACGGAGGGAACACCAAGGGAGTGTCGCACTGTTGAGAATGCTGAGGGCATGTTACAATGAGGGAAAGCCACACTGATGGAGTGCCACACAGTTGGGAACACTGAGGGAATGCCGCACTTTTGGAAGTGCTGAGGGAGTGCCGCACTGAGGGAGCGCCGCACTGAGGGAGCGTTGCGCTGCTGGGGATACTGAGGGAATGTCACACTGACAGAGTGCCACACTGTCAGGAGCAATGAGGGAGTGCCGCACTGGGAGCTGGCTGTAAATGATTTGGATGCTGAATCTGCCACAGTGCCTACATTTCAAACTTCATTGTAAAGCATTCCATGATTGTGAAAGGTGCCGCTTAAATATTGGTCCAGCCCTAATATTAGGCTCCATGCCAAGTTGTGCTTGATATCATCTCTTTGAAATGCCTGAGGGAATTTGCCATTCCCAAGGTTCTATATGAATGCTCTTGTTGAGCTCAGGCTGGAGCAGAGTCTTGGGATGAGATTCCATCAAAACTACTTGAGGTAAGGGCAGCTTAGTAAAGTGAATGGGACGAACAAACAAGGTCCTGTGGGTACAAATGTGAAGACTGCAAGCCACTTTGACAGCACACTCCCTTAATGAACAGGGGCCAAAAAATACCAAAACTAATGACAAATAACAGGCATGTCTGATATGTTTTAACAGTATGACTTCAGCTTTGTTCTAAACTGGAGGTTATGATAGTGCATGAAGAGTCCAAGGGTTAGCATTACGTCTCTCTCACATGATAATGTAATGATGTGTGGACGTGCCAGTAGTGGACTGGGGTAGACAAAATTAAAAATCACACAATACCAGGATATAGTCCAACAGGTTTAGTTGGAAGCACTAGCTTTCGGAGCGCTGCTCCTTCATCAGGTGGTTGTGACGAAGTTTGCTGTACAAACCCATAAATGTTGTGGCATTTTAAAACAAAACATTGGAACCATCCGATGCTGTTCCCATCTCTAAAGTTACTCTGTCATCATGAAGGGACGTTTACCTTGGAATAAATAAGCGTCTCACTGTTTGTGGTGTGTCAGCTCGGCCGAGTGCTGCAGTTCTTTACTGGTGACTCAGGAAACCTTGGATTCTGAAGTAGTGGGAACTGAGGCACGGTCAGTCTGTTCCAGTCAATGTAAACGATCCCATTGCAACATTCAAAGGGAAGTCCTCCCTGGGCCCTGAACCCCATTTATCCCTCAAAAAAGTAGCCAAAGTACCAAAAAAAGAGAGTCTGCTAATTTAATTTGCTTTTATCTGTTCATGGGATTTGTATATCCCCAGTAAATCCAGAATTTGTTGTCCCTCCCTAATTGTGCTTGGAGCAGTTAAGAGTCAACCACATTGCTGTGGGTCTGGAGTTCACGTGTAAGGCCAGACCAGGTTAAGGACAAATCTCCTTCCCCAAAGGGCACTGGCGAACTAGATGGGTACATAACAATAACGACACATTAGTCCCATGATTGGGACAAGTTTTCAATTCCAACTTTATACTATATTCTTCAAATTTAAACTGCACCAGCTGGCTTGGTGGGGTTTGAACCCATGTCGCTAATGCATTAGCTAGGCTGGGTTACTGATCCAGTGATATCCAGCCACTCACCTGCTCTGATCTCAACGGTGCTCTTGGGATTTTACTGGGTGCCAGATTAATCTGCAAAGCAATGGCGACCAAACTTCACAAGTAATTGAGCGGCTGTGAAGCATTCTTGGGCATTTCCTGAGAATGTGAAAAGCAAATTATTTTCTCTCTCCCTCCTCTGACGTTTTGAGCGTAGAACAGTACACAGCCCAGGTCCATGATGTTACGCCGAACATGATGCCAAATTAAACTAACCCCTTCCGCCTGCCTTTGGTCCATAAGCTTCCATTCCTCGCATATTCATGTGTTTATCGAAAAGCTCCTTAAACGCCCCTATCGCATCTGTCTCCACTACCACCGACAGCACATTCCAGACACTTGCCCCTCACATCTCCTTTGAACTCTCCCCCTTCACCGTAAATGCATGCCCCCTAAGTTTTTGATATTTCAACTCTGGGGAAAAAGGTTCTGACCGTCAGCCTTATCTATGCATCTCATAATTTCGTAGACTTCTACAAACTCTCCCCTCAGCCTCTGCCACTCCGGAGAAAACAACCCGTGTTTTTTCTTGCCTCTCCTTGTAGCTCATACCCCCTAATCCAGGCAGCATCCTCTTCTGCACCCTCTTCAAAGCCTTCATATCCTTCCTGTAATGTGGCGACCAGAACTGAATTCAATACTCCCAAGTGTGGCCTAACCAAAGTGTCATACAGCTGCAACATGACATCCTGACTCTTGGACTCAATTCCACGACCAATAAAGGCAAGCACGCCATATGCCTTCTTTGCCACCTGATCAACTTGTGTGGCCACTTTCAGGGAGATATACATGAGCCATTCAATCCAGCAGCCTGACACAGAATAATAAAACTCACCAAGCTGCGTAACTGTGAGCCAATGAACTCTCTGAGATTCCAGATCAAATGTTATTATGTTTTTGGATCACATGGACCAGCATTCTTTCTGAGGACATGATGAACAATAATAAGGTTTATCAAGCAAGCGGCCAGCTATAACCTGCATCTCAACCAAAGCTAATGTTATTAAGATTTCAACAATGTCAGTACAATCAGTCAAACTGATGCCCCAGAGATGATCACAGAAATTTCTCAGAGCATCAGCAGCTGCAGTAAAACCTACAGGAGAGAGCTAGGAATCAAAAGTGAGTTATGATCCCTGTAGTCTCCAACAAAATAAAAGGACTGGCTGGGATATTTTTCATTGCAGCATAGGAGATCGAGGGGTGAAAGTTTATAAAATCACCAGGGGTACAGACAGAGTTAATGGGAGATGTCTTTTCCCGAGGATGGGGGATTTCAAGACTAGGTGAGAGGAGAGAGATTTAAAAAGAACATGGCGGGCAAAAGTTTTACACAGAGGGTGGTTTGCGGATGGAATGAACTTCCTAAGGAAGTGGTGGATGTGGGCACAATGACAATGTTTAACAGACACTTAGATAAGTACCTGAATAGGAAAGGTTTGAGGGATAGGGGCCCGGAGCAGGCAGGTGGGACTAGGTCAGTTTGGGATTGTGATTGATACGGACTGGCTGGACTGTCCGTATCAATCATCAGGGTCTGTTTCTGTGCTGTATGACTCTACGACGGAATTTATCAAATGACCCGAATGCAAAATGCCAGTGGACACGGTTTCACTGTTTTAGCTTTTCTTTTAACCATCAAACCAAAATCAACATCAATTAAACAGTAATCCAATATCAACCACAAATCGTACTTTAAGTAGCAGTGGAACAGAAATGGATCTCTCACGTTTGTGAAGTGGCCTACTCAGTAGGTTTGGCAACAATCTCATCCTCAAAGATCCATATTCCTTGGGTAGGGTTCCAGCTCCTTTATCTCACAGGCTTTCGTCATTGAGACCTATCTGACAACCGTTTTCCCTGACCCAAGCTCCATCGGTGTAACTTGCACCATAAAGACACACTTTAGCACATTCCTCTCAGCTCTGCTGCCAGAGCTAATCTTTTGGGTCTTCCTTATCAACTAGTCCATGACTCTTCACCTCTTGCTACCTGCCTGGACTCCAGGGCACTGCCCACATCACCTCTGCCCTCTGATTTCAACCGTCTCCTATTCCCCAAGTTAGGAGAGCTGACGTTTATGAGGAATTTCTTTCAGATGAAGCATCAAGACACCAAAAGTCATCTACTCCTGCTTCAAATAAAATTTTGATGATAAATAGGACATAGTTTTTTAAACTTTAAAGCAAAATCATCGGTTACAGCTTATACATTTTAAAAAAAAGAGGATCAATCTCTCATTGGTAAACAATACCGAGGAGAGAAGATTGAAACCCCACGTGTGGTGTAAAATTATGTCCCAATACATGTGTGAATCATAATGTAACACATGTATTGGGCCAAGCAGTGGAATGTGGTGAAACGGTTAAAAATTATGTCCCAATACATGTGTGAATCTAACCGGAATGGAGGTGTTGCTTAGTCCCGTGTGAATCTTATTACACACCTCCCCGTGTGAATCTTCTTATCTGTATGTAACCCAGAATGGAATGTGTTTTTTAGCCTTGCTCTGCTGTTCACATGAATGTTTATATCTGGAAAAGAGTATATCAGCTGGAAAGGTCTCCAGTTCGGTGAGTCTGCTCCGGGGTTACGTTTAACCGCCGAGCGTGGGTTGTTGGCAACCGCTCTACGAGAACTGACGGCTCCCAGTTCCGGTAACATGTAGAGTGAGTATAAGCCAGACCCGTTGTGGCGACGCTGCGGGGAATAAAATGCCCATATTCTAGCAGACTCGCCTCTTGGTCGTTTGTTCTGTGTCAGACTACTCTCCTACGAACCTGACCTTGAGAATTTTTTAAAACATTTGGCGTAGTCGGCAGGATCAATCGCAATTGAGGAGAGATTTTGATACAGAACAATGTTTTGGAAAAAGACTAAGAAACCAGAAGAACAAACTGTGGAGGTCCCGACCGTCCCGGGATGGCATGGATGTGGGCATGTACGTGGCAGTTTGTTTGAGAGAGAATCCCAGTCCTGCCGAAGAACCCCTTGCCTGGGGTACAGCGGAGGATGTGGGCATGTCCAAAAAGCTGAAGCGGAGTTAACAGAATTGAATGGGATTGAACTGAACTGAACTGAGTGGAACTGAAGTGAATCAAATTGAACGGAACAAAATGGAACTGAGCTAAATTGAATTGAAATGGACGGAACTGAATTGAACTACACTGAATTGACTGAACTGAAATTAACTGAAACGAATTGAACTGAATTAAGCATAATGTAACACATGTATTGGGCCAAGCAGTGGAATGTGGTGTAAAATTATGTCCCAATACATGTGTGAATCATAATGTAACACATGTATTGGGCCAAGCAGTGGAATGTGGTGAAACGGTTAAAAATTATGTCCCAATACATGTGTGAATCTAACCGGAATGGAGGTGTTGCTTAGTCCCGTGTGAATCTTATTACACACCTCCCCGTGTGAATCTTCTTATCTGTATGTAACCAGAATGGAATGTGTTTTTTAGCCTTGCTCTGCTGTTCACATGAATGTTTATATCTGGAAAAGAGTATATCAGCTGGAAAAGTCTCCAGTTCGGTGAGTCTGCTCCGGGGTTACGTTTAACCGCCGAGCGTGGGTTGTTGGCAACCGCTCTACGAGAACTGACGGCTCCCAGTTCCGGTAACATGTAGAGTGAGTATAAGCCAGACCCGTTGTGGCGACGCTGCGGGGAATAAAATGCCCATATTCTAGCAGACTCGCCTCTTGGTCGTTTGTTCTGTGTCAGACTACTCTCCTACGAACCTGACCTTGAGAATTTTTTAAAACACCACGTAACTTTTACCCGTGGAGTGGATGTTCCTTTGAGAGAATTGATGATCCCATGTGTTGAAATGACAGATATTTGCATCTAAATCATCACGTTTCTGAAAGGAGCTGGCATTCAGTTTGAAACATGATAGTTATGGAAATATAAAACAACAACGCTGTCGGCCATGACGGTGAGAAATAACAGCTTGAGGGTAAAGTTTTAAAAGGTGATTCCGAACGCTACATTCCATCAGAATAATGAATATTGCATACCCTGAGAGCTGCAAAGCGGGGAATTACCCCAACTGTTGTTTCAATCTGACAACAACTCCTACTGAGGAAGATCAGCACTGTACAACTGCCCCAAGCAGAGTGATTGTACTCACAAAGCTCTGTAGCAGCAGTGTGTACCACCTACAAGACGCACTGCAGAATTTCATCGAGGCTCCTCAAACAGCACCTTCCAAACCCACGACCACATCCACTTGGCAGGTCAAGGGCAGCAAATACATGGGAGCACCACTAACTCCGAGCCATCCTGACTTGGAAATATATCGTCCTTCCTTCACTGTCGCTGGGTCAAAATAGAGCCATACAATTCCTATACCCAAAGGCAAGCATGCCAAATGTCTTTTTAACCACCTTGTCTATGTATGACACAAACTTCAAAGAGTTACATACCTGCACCCCCTCGGTCCCTCTGTTCTACAGCACTACCTTCGGTCCAACTAGTCCGTGCCAAACATAATCCCAAACTAAACCAGTCCCACCTGCCTGCTCCTCGCCCATATCCTTCCAAACCTTTCCTATTCATGTATCCATCCAAATATTTTTTTCAACGTTGTAATTGTATTCACATCCACCACTTCCTCAGGAAGTTCATTCCACAGCCTCTGTGTAAAAAAGGTTAACTCTCACGTCTTTTATAAATCTTTCTCCTCTCACCTTAAAAATGTGTCCCTGGGTCTTGAAATCCCCCATCCTAGGGAAAAGATAACTACCATTAACTCGATCTACACCTCTCATTATTTTATTAACTTCTATAAGGTAACTTATATAGACAACTACCATTAACTTCTATATCTCTCAACCTCCTACGCTCCAATGAAGAAAAGTCCCAGCCTATCAAGTCTTTCTTTATAACGCAGAGCTTCCACACCCAGCAACACCTTGGTAAATCTCTTCCGATCCCTCTCTATCCTTCCTATAACAGGACAGCCAGAACTGGACAAGTGCCCTGTACAACCTCAACATGGCTTCCCAACTAAAAGGACTCAAAGGCAAGTGTACCAAATGTCTTTTTAACAACCCTGTCTATACATGACGCAAACTTCAAAGAATTATGTACCTGCTTCCCTAGGTCCCTCTGTTCTACAACACATACCCAAGGCCCTACCATTAACTGTGTGAGCCCTATCCTTGGTTGTTGTACCAAAATGCAATACCTCGCATTCATCCAGATTGAACTCCATCTGCCATTTTGCAGCCCATTGACCCATTTGATCAATCCTGGATTTCCCTCCCTAAGGGTACTATGGGTCAACCTACGACACATGGACTGCAGCGGCTCAAGGAGGCAGCTCACCCCCACCTTCTCAAGGGTCAACTAGGGATGGGCAATAAATGTTGGCCTCAGGAAAGCAACTTCCCACAACACACGTGGCCCCTTGTGTTAAAATGTCGAGCTGTGCATTCGGTTCCCGCATTCGAAATGTTGTCAAAATGCCCGCTTGGTTAAGATGAGGCCACCTATGAATCGTTGCTGAAATCTGTTCACAACTGATTCACTGTTGCCGAGTGAAGCGAAAGCTGGAAAAGCAAGAGAGTTAAAGGGACAGTACAAACCTGCCAGTGTGCAGCAATGTGGAAATGTGCATCATACAGTGCCCAGCAGTTAACATTCTCTGGAGTGATACCAACCCTATCAGATCATTGGCTGTGTTTCCTCAACAGTGCAACAGGAAGTGAGTGCAACATGGTGATGCAATCTGCTCATGCAGACAGGAAGGATGAAGCCCTGCTGCTCTTTTTATTGGATTCCCTCAGCAAGGCACAGCAAGCTGCAGGGCGCCATGCCACCCAAAAATGGCTGCCAGGCACTTGACGTTCTTGCTTGACGGCATGAGCTGGCTACCCTTGCTCCAGCGAAAGGAGGAGCTTGCATTGAAGTAACTGAGCGGCCGGCTTTGTCCTGGATGGTGTCGAGCTTCTTGAGTGTTGCTGGAGCTGCACCCATCCAGTCCCTCACACTCCTGACTTGGGCCCTGTGGACGGTGGACAGACTTTGGGAAGAGCAGCGGGGGCATCTGCATTGGTGGCAAGGGCATCGGTGGAGGTAAGATGGCGCCAAAGATGGCAACTCTCTCCACAGCGGCGGGACAGTGAAGGGAACCCATGCCTGACTACCAGGCCCATGGCCCATAACGGAGCTGTTAACAAGGAGGACTGTAAAGCTGGACTCTTCATTTCTTAATTTTTCTGACTGTATATTCCAAGTTTTATATTTCTGTGTTTTAAGATGGTGCCAGAGAGCGGCGACACCGTGAAATACTTTTCATTGGAGTTTGTAACAACTTAGATGTGACAATAAGTTAATCAAATTTTAAAAAAAATCAGAATTCTCAACCTCTGACCTGCTCGCGTATGGTATTTCCTCTGGATAGGTTGATGTCTGAAGGAACTGAACCCTGGCTTTAATTTTGATTCCTACGGGAATCCAACGTGGAAGTAGTGATATTCCGCAACATAGCAACAACTTTAAGTGAGGGCATACTGCATTTATTTCAGCTGGCAGCCATCCGCCTCTGCCATCCAGGGTGAGAAAGCAGAAAGATTTCCAGTTGCTGGGTGCCGTTGGGAAATTCCTAAATTGATTTTGAATTTTATACTTGGCTTCTGAAACGGGATGTCTCAGGGTGGGGCAGGGAGAGAACAGAGCGAGGAGCCAGTCACGCATCACTTAAAAGGTGGGAAGGTTTGCGGTTCAAGGGCACTGGGACCAACACAAGTGGATCACTGCAAGGAATCCAGTGTAATACCTCTCGAAATGTGGTTCAGCTAGTTGGCTGGCATCAAGATGCGATCACAATGACTACATTTTAATGCATCATGTGACCCACACCAGTAATTCTTCATTCCTGTACTAAAATCTAAACCAGCTCCTGAACGTCAATGTTTATATGTATCGAGCATTCTGCAAAGCCTCTTAAGGCATAACAGTACTTATTTCCCTTTGTATTTTAAATGCTGCTAGCTTTTTATCCAGTGCAATCGAGGCATTGTGGTGTAACACAGTTATGTTTCAGCGTCCACGTTAGTTAAGGAGGTGGTGTTCTCTGACTGACCACTTTCCCAGGGCGTGCTGCACTGAGTATGTGCCGCAGAGAGCACACTGAGGGAGTGGAGTCACACATGTGCCAGGCACACAGCACTGCAGTAATGTTACATCACATCGTCAGGCTGCTGGGAAACCAGCTCACCATGATTTCAACACAGCTTCACATATTACAGACCGGACTCAATCATCACATCACCCAACTCTTATACCCGGCACTCAGTCACTCGTTAATAAAGGCTGGCAGAAACGGATTGGAGCACAGGAGGGAAGGGACAGCGCGAAGCACAGGCGGGCAGAGACAGGGTAGAGCATAGAAGGGCAGGAGGAGGGCAGGAGATGGAGGGGAGGGCAGGAGACAGGAGATGGAGGGGAGGGCAGGAGGCAGGAGATGGAGGGGAGGGCAGGAGGCAGGAGATGGAGGGGAGGTCAGGAGATGGAGGGGAGGGCAGGAGATGGAGGGGAGGGCAGGAGGGCAGGAGATGAAGAGGAGGACAGGAGGTGGAGGGGAGGGCAGGAGATGGAGGGGAGAGCAAGAGGGCAGGAGACGAAGAGGAGGACAGGAGGGCAGAAGATGGAGGGGAGAGCAGGAGGGCAGGAGATGGAGGGGAGGGCAGGAGACGAAGAGGAGGACAGAAGGGCAGGAGATGGAGGGGAGAGCAGGAGGGCAGGAGATGGAGGGAAGGGCAGGAGGGCAGGAGATGAAGAGGAGGACAGGAGATGGAGGGGAGAGCAGGAGGGCAGGAGATGAAGAGGAGGACAGGAGACGAAGAGGAGGACAGGAGGGCAGAAGATGGAGGGGAGAGCAGAAGGGCAGGAGATGGAGGGGAGGAGGCAGGAGGTGGAGGGGAGGGCAGGAGGACAGGAGATGGAGGGGAGGGCAGGAGGTGGAGGGGAGGGCAGGAGATGGAGGGGAGAGCAAGAGGGCAGGAGATGGAGGGGAGGGCAGGAGGGCAGGAGATGGAGGGGAGGGCAGGAGGACAGGAGATGGAGGGGAGGGCAGGAGGGCAGGAGATGGAGGGTGGGCAGGAGGACAGGAGATGGAGGGGAGGGCAGGAGGCAGGAGATGGAGGGGAGGGCAGGAGATGGAGGGGAGGGCAGGAGGACAGGAGATGCAGGGGAGGGCAGGAGAGCAGGAGATGGAGGGGAGGGCAGGAGATGGAGGGGAGGGCAGGAGGGAAGGAGATGCAGGCGAGGGCAGGAGGGCAGGAGATGGAGGGGAGGGCAGGAGGGAAGGAGATGGAGGGGAGAGCAGGAGATGGAGGGGAGGGCAGGAGATGCAGGGGAGGACAGGAGAGAAGGAGATGCAGGGGAGGGCAGGAGGCAGGAGATGCAGGGGAGGGCAGGAGGCAGGAGATGGAGGGGAGGGCAGGAGATGGAGAGGAGAGAAGGTGATGGAGGGGAGGGCAAGAGATGGAGGGGAGGGCAGGAGATGGAGGGTGCAGGAGATTGAGGAGGGGGGAGGAGATGGAGGAGGGGGCGGAAGGCCAGGAAATGCAGGGGAGGGCAGGGGATGGAGGGGAGGGCAGGAGGACAGGAGATGCAGGGGAGGGCAGGAGATGGAGGGGAGGGCAGGAGACGAAGAGGAGTACAAGAGGGCAGGAGATGGAGGGGAGGGCAGGAGGGTAGGAGATGGAGGGGAGGGCAGGAGTTGCAGGGGAGGGCAGGAGGGCAGGAGATGGAGGGGAGGGCAGGAGATGGAGGGGAGGGCAGGAGATGGAGCGGAGGGCAGGAGAGAAGGAGATGGAGGGGAGGGCAGGAGAGAAGGAGATGGAGGGGAGGGCAGGAGGGTAGGAGATGGTGGGGAGGGCAGGAGGGCAGGAGATGGAGGGGAGGGCAGGAGGCAGGAGATGGACGGGAGGGCAGGAGAGAAGGAGATGGAGGGGAGGGCAGGAGATGGAGGGGAGGGCAGGAGATGGAGAGGAGAGAAGGAGATGGAGGGGAGGGCAGGAGATAGAGGGGAGGGCAGGAGATGGAGGGGAGGGCAGGAGACGAAGAGGAGCACAGGAGGGCAGGAGATGCAGGGGAGGGGAGGAGATGGAGGGAAGGGCAGGAGATGGAGGGGTGGCAGGAGGGCAGGAGATGGAGGGGGCAGGAGATGGAGGAGGCTGGAGATGGAGGAGGGGGCAGGAGGCCAGGAGATGGAGGGGAGGGCAGGAGATGGAGGGAGGCACAGGAGGGCAGGAGACGGAGCGGAGGCAGGAGGGCAGGAGATGGAGGGGAGGGCAGGAGGACAGGAGATGGATGGGAGGGCAGGAGGACAGGAGATGGAGGGGAGGGCAGGAGGACAGGAGATGGAGGGGAGGCAGGAGGGCAGGAGACGGAGGAGAGGGCAGGAGGGCAGGAGATGGAGGGGAGGGCAGGAGGACAGGAGATGGAGGGGAGGGCAGGGGGGCATCAACGTGCTGAACTAAAATGAAATTGCCCCTGACTGTTTCACTGTGAGATGTACTACCCAAACCCATGGCAGAAACTGACTCCCCAACAAGTAATCACTTGGACATGACATGCCGAGTTGTGGTGTTAGAGATCGCAGCAATACATGTGAATCCATCTCACTTCAAACACCTGCACAGCACGATTCAGCTGGACATCGCTTGAATCTCAGCGCAGTGTGATTCCCTGCTGTTTGCAAGTTTATTATTGAGCGCAGCAACTCCTGATACTACCCGAGACAGCTGGACCCTGATTCTGGTCCTTCTCTAACTTCTAGACTGCACCCACCATCCACGGAGACAACGCTCTGGAGAGGTAACCAGCCAGATGTGGGCTGGCGTTCCCTCTGTAACGCGTTGGCACAAACAAGTTGAATTCTTACCCTGTTATTTTTTATTTTTTAATAAAATCACATTTTCACACTCTGCTCAGAAAATACAGGAATATGTTCATGGATGATCTGTGTACCGGACCTCTCAAAGGAAGGAGACTGAAAGGAACAACACATCTTCCAGGGAAAGTCACTCTGAAGGGTTTCACCTGTTCTCAAACACTGGCTTTTCAATGGTCCTCGTGCAACATGACTGCAGCTCTTCCTTCCAAAATGTCAATCGTCAGTAGTTCTGCTGCATGAAGACACTGCACAGGATCACTGGGTAACGCTACTGGACATGTCTTCCCTACACTGTAACATTAGGAACAGTGCAACCCCTTACAGCCAACTCTCCCACAACTCTTTCTGTGCTGGGAGAATGTGAGCATGGCTGATTAAGCCAGTATTTATTATCAATCAGGGTTCTGATAATAACATTAACTCCGTTTCTCTCTCTCAACAGAAACTGATGGACCTTCTCCTTTTCTGCATTTGTTTCGGATTCCCAGTAGCCACGGTATTTTGCATTTATTGCCCATCCCTAGTTGCTGCTTGAGAAGGTGAGGGTGAGCTGCCTTCTTGAACCACTGCAGTCCATGCGCTGTAGGTAGACCCACAATGCTGTTAGAGAGGGAATTCCAGGATTTTGACCCAGTGACAGTGAAGTCACAGCAATGTCTTTCCAAGTCAGGATGGTGAGTGGCTTGGAGGGGAACTTGCAGGTGATGGTGTTACTATGTACTTGCTGGCTCTGTCCTTTCAGATGGAAGTGGTGATGGGTTTAGAAAGCGCAGTGTAAGGATCATTGGTGAATTTTTTCAGTGCACCTTGTAGATGGTACACACTGCTGCTACTGAGCGTTGGTGGTGGAGGGAGTGGATGTGGTTTGTGCGAGGAATGAAATTCCAGAGGAAGAGGTGGGTGTGGGTACAGATACAAAGTTTAAAAGACATCTGGATAAGTACATGAATAAGATATATTAGGAGGGATATAGGCCAAACTCAGGCAGGTGGGACGAGTTCAGTCGGGATTAGGGACTGGTTGGACCGAAGGGTCTGTTTCTTTGCTGGATGTGATGCCAATTAAATCTGGGATAGTACTTGAGGGTTGTTGGAGTTGCACTCAGCTGGAGTGCGCCTTAATCCCATTTCCCTACCTATTTCTTACCAATCTTACACAGTTTTGAAATCTCCAGCTTCAACCAGCCTTTGAAGGGGAGACTGTTCTGGGGTTTTACTACTCTTCACACAAGAAAGAGCTCTGTGTTTTCACCACTGGCCTGCCCAGCTCTTGTTTTAAGTTAAACTTCACCCACCATCTTAGCTTCTCCAGCGAAAATAGTTTCTATCCAGCCAGCCTCTCGAATCCTTCTTAATGGGTTAAACACCAAAGGTTCAGTGATGGGTAGCAAGAGTGTCTCCCTCAGGCATTACACAGAGCTGGAGATAGTGGCGAAAGGGGGAAAAAGGACAGAATAGGTTTTCTGATAATCATAAGCATGTACTTGCAGTTAGAAGATGTGAACATGCAATGATAAGATTGGATAACATAATCATGTCTATGAATTTGAACATGATTAGACTGAGGTATAGGTCATTTAACATGTAACCTTTTTATTTGAGACTTGTGATCTGTAGAAATAGTATTAAACCATTCCTTTTACTGTCATGTGAGTTGTATGCCACCACCAATGTGTGCACTTTCCGTGCGTAAACATTTAAATAAAGAAATTCAAATCTCACGCTAGTTTAAATCCCCCTTTCAGTAGGAACTGTGCGTGTTCATAGATGACAAAATGTCAACTGTAGTTGAGGTCTCTCGCCTCACAGTCATGAAGCTCCTGAGTTCAAGTCTCACTCCAGAGACCTGAGCATGTCATCCAGGCTGGTCCTTCACTGACAGGGTGCTGCACTGTTAGAGGTGCCATCTTTCATTAAAGTGAGGCCCTGTCTACTCTCTTGTCTCACCATGAAAGATCCCATGGCTGGCACAGATCTCACCTTCTTGTGTTTCATGGAGTCATCCAGCACAGAAACAGACCCTTCGGTCCAACCAGTCCCTAATCCCGACTGAACTCGTCCCACCTGCCTGAGTTTGGCCTATATCCCTCCTAACATATCTTATTCATGTACTTATCCAGATGTCTTTTAAACTTTGTATCTGTACCTCTTCCTCTGGAATTTCATTCCTCGCACAAACCACTTTCTCTGGCAAACAAATTGCCCTCGTGTCTTTTTAAAAAATCTTTCTCTCAACTTAAACATGTGCCCCCCAGTGTTGACGTTGTTTCGCTCAACAGTTATGTCTCCACCAACAGCTAAGAGCAAATGATCATTTTCTAAACGCTGATTGCTGCTTGCCCACAAACTGGCTGCCGAGCCCGCCCCATTACAACAGTGATTCACTGGCTGTAGAGATTGTGAAAGACACTGTACAAATGCAAGCTCTCTCTTTCTTTAGATGCTCCTGCTGAGAGATAAGCTAAATTAACCTTAGTAATCATCTCCAGAGATGTCATTAACTCAGTAGGTATTGTTGTGGTTATATTTAACAATGCTCTTTAACCAGTTACTGCCTATAACCTAACAAATAAATACAGGTCCCTATTAATATTTGCGTGGAGTCAGTGAATGACATTTGTGAATAAGTATTTCCCACAGAAATGCAGCAAAACTTCCTTGCAGTCCAGCCAAGTCTAGCTAGTTGGAAATTAATATATCAATAGCAGGCATTTTAATTTTTATCTGAGGTTTTCTGATGTTTCAATGGCATGAAAAAACTCATAAATCCCAGCACACAGGATCTTTGGAGATTCCAGGCTCTGCCTGGGACTAAGTTGCATTTTTCAGCTACAGTGATAACTTGAAGAATAAAAATGTTTCTCAACTTCAGGCTTACCAAAGATCCTTACGCTACAGAAGCCCTTTGGAAGAGTTGTTGCTATTGCAATGCAGAGAATAAGCCTTGGGCTTGAAAACTGGTCAGCCCCTATTGTAAATAAGTAGTATCTGAAGGGAAAGGACTTCAATATTATCACCAAGATATCATCTTCAAAATAACCAGCCATACAAATTTTAAAATCAACTTAGTTAGATCTGCCTGTACTGCTCGCAAATGAGGCTTTTCATTGTACTTAGGTACACGTGCCTACAACAAATCAAATAGTTTTGATGCATAATTAATATGTGAATCTTCAAGAATTGCCAGCAATGCTTTCACCATTGAGATTCAACGAGAGTTTATGCCAGTGTAGAAGAACATCAAATGTGGATAACCCTAGTGTATCAGATATTACCCTCGATCATCGATTACTTGTCAGCGGATGTTAGCAAAAGCATTCTTTCCCTTCTCAGTAATCACAATTTCAACATACACTAAATTCTCCAGTTGATGTGGCCAATAACAGACATTTCTGTTACAAAACTGTAAGACAATGTAAATAATGCTTTTAATGGAATTAAAAACTTAGGAGCAGATGCATTGTGAAGGAATAATGATAAATAGGGAATAGGCACTCTATATCATCACAGAACAACAGTCCATTGAGAGATGGGTTACTGTGAAACTTTATGGTAAGCTTTGTCCAGTGTTTAGTCTGACGTTTGAGCGGGAACCTAGTTTAAAACGAAACGCAGGGAGGTCAGTGGTAAAGATTACCAACAGCCTGGTCTCCCACAGCCTCCATCAATCCTAACCAAGGATACAAACCATTCTAAGTTTTATAATGGTGGTAACAGAGAAAAACAAACACTCCCCACTTGGTTTCCTACTTTTCTGTTGTCTTTTCTCTCACTTCATTCTTCTTGTCTCTGTGACAATGTCATCACTGGACTTATTTTGTCTTTACCTCCTTTTGCCTTTCAAATACAGCAAACTTTATTTTAACTGGCACCTTAATCAACTGGCCCTTTTGATAAACCAGCAAAAACTACCCATCTCACATCCCGTAAATAAAAACCAAAAAAACGGTGGATGCTGTAAATCAGAAACATAAACAATCTCCATTAACAGCTACTCACCCTCCAAGCCAGATCGTTACTTTGGCTGTCCAACTGTTCTTCTCTCTCTTTGGGCTCTATCGCTAACTATCGTTTACTCCTTACCCCCTCCCCAACTTCAGCACATAACCAACATTTTCCTAAATACCGTCAATTCTGAGGAAGGGTCAATGGACCCGAAACGTTAACTCTGATTTCTCTCCACACGTGCCGCCAGACCTGCTGAGCTTTTCCAGCAATCTCCGTTTTTGAACCTCAAATACCATGATGTCTGAGTATCTAAGCTGTAAATAAAGTATAACAGTGATGTGAATATCCCCTGCACTACGCTTCTATTGCTTGCTGTGTATTGATGTTTTTACATCGAATGCTTTTGAGGGGCGTTGCTGTCTTGAAGTCTTGCTTGGTCAGGGTTTACTACAGCTCTGCGTTATCACTTGACTATCCCTGAATATTTAAACAACCGGCCCACTCCTCGTCCCAGGATGGCTGTTCATAAAAGGTTTGCTGTACATAGATTTGCAATGCTGGCTCAACTCATTAAAGACATGAGTATCAGGTAGTGGAAGAACGAGGTGACACGGTGGGTCAGTGGTTAGCACTGCTACCTCACAGCGCCAGAGACCTGGGTTCAATTCTCACCTCGGGTGACTGTGTGGAGTTTGTACACTCTCCCCGTGTCTGCGTGGGTTTCCTCCGGGGTGCTCCGGTTTCCTCCCACAATCCAAAGATGTGCAGGTTAGGTAAATTGGCCATGCTAAATTGTTCCATATAATTAGTCGGGGTACATACAGGGTAGGGGAATGAGTCTGGGTGGGGTATTCTTCGGAGGGTCGGTGTGGACTTGTTGGGCTGAAGGGTCTGTTTCTACACTGTAGGAGTTGTAATTCTAATTCTAGGAACAGACTACACTATGACACTGAAAACCTGAGTATTTCTGAAAAAAAAACAAATCATGTACCACATAGCTTTGTCACTCAGGCTCATAGTGCGATGCACTTTATAAATTACTCACATTAATACAAAGGGCCCTATTCTTTGCAGGCAAAACAAAACATGTACCAAACAGGTGAGAGTCACTCAGGGTAATGCCATGACCAATTAGGGTCAACCTGCCTGGTTAAAATTTGAAACAAAGCTTGGCAGTTAACTGTTAGTCATCATTTAACTGTTGCGTTCTCTATAACAACACCTTTATCAATCAGTGTCCATTTGCTAGATAATCTGCATCGTCCTTGCACACAGTATCAATGACATTTTCCCTTTACGCTGATAATTCTTGTGGATTGAAGTGATGAATGAAAGACATGAAGGTTCAACACTGTGTACAGTTCTGGTTGTCCTATCAGAGGAAAGATATTATTAAACTGGAGATTTACTAGCATATTGCTGGGAATGGAGGGTTGGAGATGCAAACATAGACTGGAAGGACTGGGACTTCTTTCACTGGAGTGGAGGAAGTTGAGGGGTCACCAATATGAGGTTGATAAGATCATGAGGAGTATCAATAAGGTGAATAACGAGGATCCTTTCCCTAGGGTGGGAGAGTTCAAAACTGGGGGGCATATTTTTAAGGTGAGAGGAGAAAGACTTAAAAAAAGGTCGCGAGGAGCAACTTTTTTTAACACAGAGAGTTGTTTGGAATGAACTGCCAGAGGAAGTGATGGATGCAGGAACAGTTCCAACATTGGATAAGTACATGAAGAGGAAAGGTTTGGAGGGACATGGGCCAGGAGCAGGCAGGTGGGACTAGTTTAGTTCGGGAATATGGTGGGCTTGGACCTGTTGGATTGAACGGTCTGTTTCCGTGCTGAATGGCTGTAAAATCTCTCTTTCATCAGTAGGTTCTGTGCTACCAAATGACTACCCGAGTACTGGAAACGTTGGAACAGGGCATTGGAGCTGAACCAGACTGTGTAGCTCAGTACTTTAACAAGTTTTCACTGGTGTTTGGGGTGGGAACAAAGCCCATTGGAGGGGGAGCTCACTGCCCCCCTACCCACCTGCGCCTTTCAGCTAAGAGTCATAGAGGTCCAACCTGTCTATGCCGACCAGATATCCCAACCCAATCTAGTCCCACCTGCCAGCAGCCGGCCCATAACCATATCCCTCCAAACCCTTCCTATTCATATACCCATCCAAAAGCCTCTTAAATGTTGCAATTGTACCAGCCTCCACCACTTCCTCTGGCAGCTCATTCCACACATGTACCACCCTCTGTGTGAAAACATTGCCCCTTACGTCTCTTTCATATCTTTCCCCTCTCACCCTAAACCTATGCCCTCTAGTTCTGGACTCCCTGACCCCAGGGAAAAGATTTTGCCTATTTATCCTATTCATGCCCCTCATAATTTTGTAAACCTCTATAAGGTCACCCCTCAGCCTCCGACGCTCCAGAGAAAACAGCCCCAGCCTGTTCAGCCTCTCCCTGTAGCTCAGATTCTCCAACCCTGGCAACATCCTTGTAAATCTTTTCTGCACCCTTTCAAGTTTCACAACATCTTTCCAATAGGAAGGAGACCAGAATTGCACGCAATGTTCCAACAGTGGCCTAACCAGCGTCCTGTACAGCCATACCCTGACCTCCCAACTCCTGTACTCAATACTCTGACCAATAAAGGAAAGCATACCAAACGCCTTCTTCACTATCCTATCTACCTGCGACTCCACTTTCAAGGAGCTATGAACCTGCACTCCAAGGTCTCTTTGTTCAGCAACACTCCCTAGGACCTTACCATTCAGTGTATAAGTCCTGCTAATATTTGCTTTCCCAAAATGCAACACCTCGCATTTATCTGAATTAAACTCCATCTGCCACTTCTCAGCCCATTAGCCCATCTGGTCCAGATCCTGTTGTAATCTGAGATAACCCTCTTCTCTGTCCACTACACCTCCAATTTTGGGGGCTTCTGCAAACTTACTAACTGTACCTCTTATGCTCACATCCAAATCATTTATGTAAATGACAAAACGTAGAGAACCCTGCACCGATCCTTGTGGCACTCCACTGGTCACAGGCCTCCAGTCTGAAAAACAACCCTCCACCACCACCCTCTGTCTTCTACCTTTGAGCCAGTTCTGTATCCAAATGGCTAGTTCTCCCTGTATTCCACGAGATCTAACCTTGCTAATCAGTCTCCCATGGGGAACCTTGTCAAACGCCTTACTGAAGTCCAAATAGATAACATCTACTGCTCTGCCCTCATCAATCCTCTTTTTTATTTCTTCAAAAAACTCAATCAACTTTGTGAGACATGATTTCCCCCGCACAAAGGCATGTTGACTATCCCTAATCAGTCCTTGCCTTTCCAAATACATGTAAACCCTGTCCCTCAGGATTCCCTCCAACAACTTGCCCACCACTGAGGTCAAGCTCACCGGTCTATAGCTTCCTGGCTTGTCTTTACCGCCCTTCTTAAACAGTGGCACCACGTTTGCCAACCTCCAATCTTCCGGCACCTCACCTGTAACTATCGATGATACAAATATCTCAGCAAGATGCCCAGCAATCACTTCTCTGGCTTCCCACAGAGTTCTCAGGTACACCTGATCAGGCCCTGGGGATTTATCCACCTTTACCCTTTTCAAGACATCCAGCACTTCCTCCTCTGTAATCTGGACATTTTGCAAGATGTCACTGTCTATTTCCCTACAGTCTATATCTTCCATGTCCTTTTCCACAATAAATACTGATACAAAATACTCATTTAGCATCTCTCCCATTTTCTGTGGCTCCACACAAAGGCCGCCTTGCTGATCTTTGAGGGGCCCTATTCTCTCCCTAGTTACCCTTTTGTCCTTAATATATTTGTAAAATCCCTTTGGATTCTCCTTAATTCTGTTTGCCAAAGCTATCTCATGTCCTCGTTTTGCCCTCCTGATTTCCCTCTTAAGTATACTCCTACTTCCTTTATACTCTTCTAAGGATTCACTTGATCTATCCTGTCTACATCTGACATATGCTTCCTTCTTTTTCTTAACCAAACCCTCAATTTCTTTAGTCATCCAGCATTCTCTATACCAACCAGCCTTCCCTTTCACCCTGACAGGAATATACTTTCTCTGGATTCTCGTTATCTCGTTTCTGAAGGCTTCCCATTTTCCAGCCATCCCTTTACCTGCGAACATCTGCCTCCAATCTGCTTTCGAAAGTTCTTGCCTAATCCCGTCAAAATTGGCCTTTCTCCAATTTAGAACTTCAGCGTTTAGATCTGGTCTATCCTTTTCCAACAAGATTTTAAAATGAATAGAATTATGGTCACTGGCCCCAAAGTGCTCCCCCACTGAAACCTCAGTCACCTGCCCTGCCTTATTTCCCAAGAGTAGATCAAGTTTTGCACCTTCTGTAGTAGGTACACCCACATACTGAATCAGAAAATTGTCTTGTATGCACTTAAGAAATTCCTCTCCATCTAAACCTTAACACTATGGCAGTCCCAGTCAATGTTTGGAAAGTTAAAATCCCCTACCATAACCACCCTATTATTCTTACAGATAGCTGAGGTCTCCTTACAAGTTTGTTTCTCAATTTCCCTCTGACTATTAGGGGGTCTACAATACAATCCCAATAAGGTGATCATCCTTTTCTTATTTCTCAGTTCCACCCAAATAACTTCCCTGGATGTATTTCTGGGAATATCCTCCCTCAACACGGCTGTAATGCTATCTCTTATCAAAAATGCCACTCCCCCTCCTCTCTTGCCTCCATTTCTGTCCTTCCTGTCACATTTGTATCCTGGAACATCAAGCTGCCAGTCCTGCCCATCCCTGAGCCATGTTTCCGTAATTGCTATGATATCCCAATCCCATGTTCCTAACCATGCCCTGAGTTCATCTGCCTTCCCTGTTAGGCCTCTTGCATTGAAATAAATGCAGTTTAATTTATCAGTCCTACCTTGTTCTCTGCTCTGTTCCTGCCTGCCCTGACTGACTCATTTCTGTACTCAGCTGCACCAGTCTCAGATTGATCTCTTTCCTCACTATCCCCCTGGGTCTCACTATCTCCCTGGGTCCCACCTTCCCCCCACCTTATTAGTTTAAATCCTCCCAAGCAGTTCGAGCAAATTTCCCTGCCAGTATATTAATCCCCTTCCAATTCAGGTGCAATCTGTCCTTTTTGTACACGTCTCTTCTACCCCAAAAGAGACTCCAATGATCCAAAAACGTGAATCCTTCTCCCATACATCAGCTCCTCAACCATGCATTCATCTGCTCTATCCTCCTATTCCTGCCCTCACTAGCTCGTAGCATTGGGAGTAATCCAGATATTACTACTCTCGAGGATCTCCTTTTTAAATTTCTACCTAACTGCCTGTAATCTCCCTTCAGAATCTCAACCTTTTCCCTTCCAATTGTCATTGGTTCCAATGTGGACAATGACCTCCTGCTGGCCCCTCTCCCCTGTGAGAACATTCTACACCCTCTCTGAGACATTCTTGATCCTGGCACCAGGGAAGCAACACACCATTCGGCTTTTTCTCTGCTGGCCACAGAAACGTCTGTCTGTACCTCTGACTACAGAATCCCCTAACACAATTAATCTCTTGGAAGCCGACATACCCCTCGTTGCAGTAGAGCCAGTCTCAATACCAGAAACTTGGCTGATCGTGCTACGTTCCCCTGAGAATCCATCACCCCCTACATTTTCCAAAACAGCATACCTGTTTGAAATGGGTATATCCACAAATGACTCCTGTCCTAGGTGCTGACCTCTCTTATCCTTCCTGGAGTTAATTCATCTATGTGACTGTATCTGAGACTTTCCCCCCTTCCTATAACTACCATCCATCACATACTGTTGCTGATGCAAATTACTCATCGCTTCTGTCTCTCCAACTGATCCATTCGATCTGATAAGATTCACATCCAATAGCATTTATGGCAGATATAATCCGCAGTAACCCTTAAACTCTCTTTAAACTCCCACATCTGACAAGACGTACATATCACTGCAAAGGCCATTTTTGCTCCTTCACAATCTACAGACCCAGAAAATAACACCGTCTTATTCCTCTACAAACACTGCCCCAGGTTAAATTAATAGCTACGGTTTATATTTTAAGTTTAATCAAGAGACTTATCTCCAAAAAACATATAATCAAGAAAGAACCCACTCTACTCACTACTGCAGCCTTTCTGTTGGACACACTTAAATCAACGATTAACTTAGCTGATTCTGTGCTGTGAACTTCGCCCAAACATGTTCCTCCGAGATTAGTTGTGAATTTCACTGTTTGTTAATTTTCCCAGGCGCACTCCGATGTCCAGCGATACATGAATTCAAAACAGCAAAGGCAGTAACTGTGCAGGATCTCTCTCTCTCTCCTGCACTGTCCTCACCATGTGCTTCCTTTGTCTGTTCTTCTCCCTTTTAAACTGCTGTTGCTGTGTCACTCTGCAGCAACACAATCCTAAAATCCATTCAGTTTTATTTGCTTCTTCACTTCTTCAGTTAACCAAGCCCTAGTTTCGTTTGACACTGGTGTCCCCTTTTGCCATTCAATTACTCTAGTTCTCCAACCTATCCCTCTTATAAATGCAAAATACTATTGACCCTGGAAATCTGGAGTCAGTGCTGGAGAACCTCTGCAGCTCTGGCAGCTTCTGTAAAGAGAGAAACAGTGTTGAGCAGATTGATGACCACAAGAGCTTTTACTACAAGTTACCAGCCTAGGATGTTAACTCTCCGTTCTTCTGTTCTCTGATTCTGTACTAGTCTGAAGGTTGTTTGCCATGAACATCTCCCAGATCTGATGAAGGGTTGGAAACATTAACCACTTCTCTCTCCATCGATGCTGCCTCACACCTGGATTCCAGCATCTTCTGTTTTTGCATTTATGTAGCAACTTGCAAGACCTCAGGCTTGCAGACAAGTTCTATTGAACTGTAGTCACCATGGCAATACACAAAAAGCCAGTCCAAGCACAACAGGCTCTTCCCCCCCCCCCCTCCATCGTAACATGTTAAAAGACAAGTTGGAGTATGTTTCGAAATCATGTTGGTTGAGAAATAAAACATTGGTCAGGATAGCAGGGCAGTACCATACAGGGCAGCTCCAGACTGGCAGTGCTAGTCTGGGTGCATAGTGGCATTCTAAAGATGGCACGGGTACCAGGAATGCTGGGATATCCGTCGAGTGAATGGTGCGGGGTAAGATGGTGAGGGAATCAGACACGATACACGGTTTAAGGACTGAATCAGAGGTGGACGTGTTGTATGGGTTTCATACAACAGGGTGAGAAAACCTGCTCAATATCCCGACGAGAATCACTCCGCAAAGCTCAACATGAATCTCACTTAGGTAAAGATTCAGCCCAGAGAGTAGCGATAAATGGGTCACTCTCAGGTTGGCAGCCTGTAAAGATGTGACAGGGGAGATCCACAAGGATCAGTTTTTGGTCCCCAGCCCTTCACAAGGAGGTATTTACTGCGTGTCAAATAGGAAACCTGGTAAGAAGATCAAAGCTCTGGAATTCAAAGAAGCTTAGATACAATATTGGCTCAGTGACAGGAGGCAAAGGGGGATAGCAAATGGATTTCGTCCAGTTTGGGAGAATATATGCAAACAATATTGGTCAGTGTCGGGCCTGTTAGTCTTTCAATTTATGTAAAGAACTTAGATTTGAGAGGAACATAATAAATGGGGCGGCACGGTGGCTCAGTGGGTAGCACTGCTGCCTCACAGCACCAGGGACCCGAGTTTGATTCCAGTCTCAGGCGACTGTCTATGTGGAGTTTGCACATTCTCCCCGTCTATGCGGGTTACCTCGGGGTACTCTGGTTTCCTCCCACAGTCCAAAGATGTGCAGGTTGGGGGAATTGGCCATGATAAATCTCCCATGGTGTTAGGTGCATTAGTCAGGGGTAAATACAGGGTAGGGGAATGGGTCCAGGTGGATGTTACTCTTCTGAGGGTCAGTGTGGATTGGTTGGGCCAAAGGGCCTGTTTCCATACTGTAGGGAATCTAATCTAATCTAAATCTTTCAGATGATATTAAAACCAGAGGAAGTTGTAAAGGCAGGTACGGTCACAACATTTAAAAGGCATTTAGACAGGTACATGAACAGGAAAGGTTTGGAGGG